>NC_048219.1:162074853-162136164 GCF_002007445.2 Ailuropoda melanoleuca | reverse complement strand
GTCTTTCAAGAGTGATTTGTAGTTTCTAGAATATAGATCCTTTACGTCTCTGGTTAAGTTAATTCCAAGATAACGTATGATTTTTGGTGCTATAGTAAATGGAATGGATTCCCTAATTTCTCTTTCTTCAGTCTCATTGTTCGTGTACAGAAATGCAACTGATTTCTGAGCATTGATCTGATATCCCGCCACATTACTGAATTGATCTATAAGTTCTAGTAGTTTGGGGGTGGAGTCTTTTGGGTTTTCCATATAGAGTATCATGTCATCTGTGAAGAGAGACAGTTTGACTTCTTCTTTGCCAATTTGGATACCTTTTATCCCTTTTTGTTTTCTGATTGTTGTTGCAAGGACTTCTAGTACTATGTTGAATAATAATGGCGAGAGTGGGCATCCTTGTCGTGTTCCTGATCTTAAGGGAAAGGCTTTCAGCTTTTCCCCATTGAGAATGATAGTCGCTGTAGGCTTTTCATAGATAATTTTTATGAAATTGAGGAATGTACCCTCTATCCCTACACTCTGAAGGGTTTTAATCAGGACAGGATGCTCTATTTTGTCAAATGCTTTTTCTGCATCAATTGAAAGGATCACGTGGTTCTTGACTCTTTTCTTATTGATATGATCTATCACACTGATTGATTTGTGAATGTTGAACCACTCTTTCATCCCAGGGATGAATACCACTTGGTCATGATGGATAATCCTTTTAATGTACTGTTGGATCCTATTAGCTAGGATCTTGTTGAGAATTTTGGCATCCATATTCATCAGGGAAATCGGTCTGTAATTCTCCTTTTTGATGGGGTCTTTTTGATGGGGTCTTTGCCTGGTTTGGGGATCAAGGAAATACTAGCCTCCTAGAATTAGTTTTGTAGTTTTCCTTCTGTTTCTATTTTTTGAAACAGCTTCAGAAGAATAGGTATTATTTCTTCTTTAACTGTTTGGTAGAATTCCCCAGGGAATCCGTCAGGCCCTGGACTCTTGTTTTTGGGGAGGTTTCTGATCACTGCTTCAATCTCTTCATAATTAATCGGTCTGTTTAAATAATCAATTTCTTCCTGTTTCAGTCTTGGTAGTTTATATGTTTCCAGGAAGGCATCCATTTCTTCCAGGTTGTTTAATTTATTGGCATAAAGCTGTTGATAAAAGTTTCTAATGAGCCTTCCTATTTCATTGGTGTTGGCCATGATCTCTCCCCTTTCATTCATAATTTTATTAATTTGGGTCCTTTCTCTTTTCTTTTGAATAAGTCTTGCCAGTGGCTTATTGATCTTATCTATTCTTTCAAAGAACCAGCTTCTAGTTCTGTTGATCTGCTCTACTGTGCTTCTGGTTTCTAATTAATTGGTCTCTGCTCTAATCTTGATCACCTGCCTTTTCGTACGTGGGTTAGGCCTGTTCTTCTTTTCCAGTTCCAGCTTCTTGAGGTGAGAATATAAAAACTGCATTTTAGATTTTTCTATTCTTTTGAGTGAGGCTTGGATGGCTATGTATTTTCCCCTTAGGACTGCCTTTGCAGAGTCCCATAGGTTTTGGATCGATGTGTTTTCATTCTCATTGGTCTCCAGAAATTGTTTACACTGATTTTTAATTTCCTGGTTTACCCAATCATTCTTGAGCAGGATGGATCTTAGTTTCCAAGTGTTTGAGTTTTTCCAAATTTTTCCTTGTGATTGAGTTCCAGTTTCAAAGCCCTGTGGTCTGAGAATATGCAGGGAATAATCTCAGTCTTTTGGTATCTGTTGAGACCTGTTTTGTGACCCAGTATATGGTCTATTCTGGAGAAAGTTCCATGTGCATTCAAAAATAATGAGTATTCTGTTATTCTGGGGTGTATTGTTCTATATATATCTATGAGGTCCATCTGGTCCAGTATGTCATTCAAAGCTCTTGTGTCTTTGTTGATTTTCTGCTTAGGTGATCTGTCTATTGCTGAGAGCAGAGTGTTGAGGTCCCCTACTATTAACGTATTATTATCTATATATCTCTTTATTCTGGTTAAGAGTTGGCTTGTGTATCTAGCTGCTCCCCTGTTGGGGGCATAGATATTTATAATTGTCATATCCACTTGTTAGATACATCCTTTAAGAATAATATAATGTCCTTCTGTCTCTAACAACAGTCTTTAGTTTAAAATCTATTCTGTCTGATATGAGAATTGCTACCCCAGATTTCTTTTGAGGTCCATCGGTATGAAAAATGGTTTTCCATCCCTTCACTTTCAGTCTGGATGTATCTTTAGGTTCAAAATGAGTCTCTTGTAGACAGCAAATGGATGGGTCATGTCTTTTTATCTGCAACCCTGTGGCGTTTTATGGGAACATTTAGGCCATTCACATTGAGAGTGATTATTGAGAGATATGATTTTAATGATGTCATGTTGCCTGTGACGTCTTTGTTTCTATAGATTGTAAATTTCTGTTCTGTATCTCTTTCGGGGCCTTTTTACTTTTATAGAACCCCCCTTAAGATCTTCCGTAGGGCTGGTTTGATGGTTACAAATTCCTTCAGTTTCTGCCTATCCTGGAAGGTCCTTATCTTTCCATCAGTTCTGAATGACAGCCTTGCTGGATAAAGGGTCCTTGGCTGCATGTTCTTCTCAGATAGAGCTTTGAAAATACCCTGCCTACCCTTCCTGGCCTGCCAGGTCTCTGTAGACAGGTCTGACGTTATTCTGATATTTTTCCCTCTGTACGTAAGGATTTTCTTCCCCCGCTGCTTTCAATACTGTATCCTTGGATCTAATATTTGTGATTTGCACTATGACATGACGTGGTGTAGGTCAGTTCTCATTGACCTTGGGAGGGGTCCTCTCTGCTTCTTGGACACGAATGCTTGTTTCCTTTGCCAGATTAGGGAAATTCTCAGCTACAGTTTGTTCAAATATCTCTTCTAGACCTCTCTCTTTCTCCACCCCCTCGGGGATGCCGATGATTCTGACATTGGAACGTTTCATTGAGTCAGTAATCTCCTGTAATCTGTATTCTTGAGACTGGATTTTTTTGAGGCAAGTTTCCGTTTTAACTTTCTCTTCTACCATCCCATCCTCCAGTTCACTAATTCGTTCTTCTGCCTCATTTACCCTGGCTGTCAGAGCATCTAGTTTAGACTGCAATTGATTCATAGCATTTTTAATTTCTGCCAGACTCGCTCTTATTTCTGCCCTTAGAGATTCTGTATTCTCGTTAATATTTTCATTAATAGTTTTTTCAAGCCTACACATCATCTTGACCATTGTTACTCTGAACTCCATTTCTGACAATTTGGTTATATCCATATCCATCAGTTCTGTGGCAGAGGCCACAGACCCATTATCTTTTCTTTGCTGGGGGGGATTTCTCCTCCTCGTCATTCTGATGAGGAGAGGTTGCGGGGATGCCCAGAGCCCACATTATTGACCAGGACCCAGGCAGTGTGTACTTGTTTTATAGGGACCTCAGGGATGTGGGCTTCCTGATTTTTCAGCCTGCCTTCTGGGGGAGGGGCCTGCCATGCTGATACTCAGGCAACCCTGTTTGAGTAGAGTCACCCCGTCCCCTGCGAGGGGGGATGGAGTTGGGCACACTGTGAGCTGGTATTTCTGGGCTTTTGTTCTCTGGTGGCTTTCCCTGGCAGTTTTCTGTGGCTCTTCTAAGAGTCAGAGCAGCAGTGGCCGTATCCTAGCCTCTGTCTCAGAACAGAGAGATCGCAGTCCGCTCTCCACTGAGCTCTCGTGGCCACTTTAACTCTCTTTCTGTCGGTGCTGCTAAAAACCCAGCAGCGTCCTGGGATGTGCACCCCATAGCTGGTGTCCCAGCTCTCACTTCCAGGGCCCCACGTCTCTGCCCTTTGTGCTTCTAACACTGCCAGCCGCCCCCGGTTCCTGCGCGCGCTCTCGAGCTCCCTGTTTCAGTGTGGTTCACGTGTGCTCTGGAGCTCCCACGCTCTTGGTTTCAGTCTAGTTCAAGTGTACGCTCCAGAGCTCTGGTTTTCGGTTAGGACGCGTGCACTCCCGAGCTCCTGGTTTTAGTCTGGTTCCAGTGAGTGCTCCAGAGCTTGGATTTTCAGTCTGGTCGTGCGCATTCCCAGGCTCATGGTCTCAGTCGGCTCTCTCGCGGGTGCCAGTCCGCGAGTCTGGCCCGCTCCCCAGTGCAGGTGACTACCGCTTCCTGGCGCCCAAGCACGTCAGCTCCCTCCCCTTTCCGTTTATCTTCCAATATCTGTGCGCAGATTCATGGCTTCCCGTTTGGTACCTCAATATTCAGCGCTGGAGATGTTCGTTTGTAGAGATCCAGATGTATCTTCCTGCGTCCCAGGCTGATTCCATGGGTTTTCAGGATAGTCCGGTAGATATCTGGCTCAACTTGGGACCAGCTGAGAAAGGGTCTCCTACTCCTCCACCATCTTTTCTCCTCCTTGCAGAAAGTGATCGCTTTTCTGTTCATAGAGTTTTTGCTACTCTTTTCTTGGTTCTCCAGTTGCGTTCATAGGTATTCAGAATGGTTTGGTAGCTCTCTAGCTGAATTCCTGGGACCAGACGAACTTTAGGTCTCCTGCTCCTCCGCCATCTTGGAACGCCTCAGAAAAATCAGAACTCACATTTCTAACAAGAGCCCTGGGTGACTTAGATGCAGTTAGTCCTTGGTTCACTCTGAGAAATACTTATTCAAATGATTATTTGTTTCCCACTGTGAAGTTTTTAAAACAAGGAGTTATTTTTTTAAATGTATTTGTAGGTTGCTATGTTTTCTTTTTTTTTTTAATTAAAATTTTTTTTATTTGAATATAGTTGACATACAATGTTACACGAGTTTCAGGTGTACAACACAGTGATTCACTTTCTCTAGATGTTATGCTGTGCTCACAAGTGTAGCTCCCATCTGTCACCATACAAAGCTGTTACAGTATCATTAACTATATTCCCTATGCTGTGCCTTTCATTCCCATGAGTCATTTATTCCCTGACCGGAGGCTTGTGTCTCCCTCTCCCCTTCGTCTATCTGCCCATCTCCCTACCCCCTTTCCTTAGCTATCAGTTTGTTCTCTGTATTTATGAGTCTGTTTCTGTTTTTTGTTTTATTTGTTTATTCATTTGTTTCGTTTTTTAGATTCCACATATGAGTGAAATCATATGGCATTTGTCTTTCTCAGTCTGACTTATTTCACTTAGCATAATACCCTCTAGGTCCATCCATGGTGTCACAAATGGCAAGAACTTATCCTTTTTATCGCTGCATTATATTCCTCTGTGTGTGTGTGTGTGTGTGTATGTGTGTGTGTGTGTGTGTGTATGTGTGTGTATGCACTACATCTTCCTTGTCTGTTCATCTGTCGATGGACACGTAGGTTGCTTCCATTTCTGGGCTATTATAAATAACGCTGCCGTAAACGTAGGGGTGGGTATATGTTTTTGAATTAGTGTTTTCATTTTCTTTGGGTAGATACCGGGTAGTGGAATTACTAGATCATATGGTATTTCTGTTTTTAAGTTTTTGAGGAAACTCCATACTGTTTTCCATAGTGGCTGCACCAATTTGCATTCCCATCAACAGTGCATTTTAAAGCACTGGTATATGGGTTTCATTACAAAAATAAATTCGCATTTTTGAAATCTCATATTTAACCTTTGACCCTGGAAAATGTTTCTCCTGAAACAGATACTTCTTTTTTTTCTTTTATTAACAGTACCTGAATGAAAGGATACATTCTGTCTATTGGGGATACTTAATATGTTCTTTTAGGTATTACTATTTTTGGATGAAATTCTGTAAATGACTGTTTCTTAATAAATGTGTGGGACTTTGGTATCTGGTGTAATGATGACAAATCTATAGATTTTATACATTTTTCATGTTTTGGCTTAATCTCTATCAGGAAGTGCCATCATTTATATCTTAAATCATAGAGAGATGTATAAATTCAGCACACATCCCTGTGATCATTATAATGGCAATTTGCTAAACCATTGTATGTTTTAATCTTATGATTTCTAATGACTTAATTGAAGCAAGCATTTTTGTTTGGAACAACCAGAAGTGTCATTTTCTATGGAATTAGGATGTAGGGAGTGGTGGAATGTTCCAGGTCAGTTTTGAGAGCTGCAGTCATTCATAGCAGCTCAGTCAACTTTAGGTTGGACAGGACCAAGCCAGTTAGCACATCATTTGTCTTTTCTCATGTACTTGAGACAAAAGCTGAAAACCAAACCAAACAAAAACGCCTTGAAACCGTCTTCATCAGTAGATCACAAGAGAGAAAAAAGCATTTTGGATGATTGCTTCAGCTTGAAACAGGATAGTTTAAAAATTGTCAGTGTAACTAGAAATTTCGCATTTCTTCTCTAAAATAATTTTCACTTCTCTAAGCTTCTTTACAATGGGATGTTATGCAGTGACTTGAGATATTATATATGCTTTTTCTTTTGCTTTCAAAATTATCTTTTACCTTTTGTAAGTTTTTATTATCCCTTTTAAAAAACCTGACTTGACATTTTATTTTCAGGGCATTGACAGTAGTATCCATAGGGATGTTTCAGATTGACATCACTGATCCATTGTTTCTCTCTCCCTCATTTTTTAGAGTAAAGATGGCAAAAGTCCACTGCACATGACAGCTGTCCATGGAAGGTTCACACGGTCACAAACCCTCATTCAGAATGGTAAGAGAGATCCTTCTGCAGTGTTGTTGTTTGGACAGTGTCCTGATCTGAGTGTGGCTGTCAGTAATCTGAACATGAAAGATGATGCTCTGTTTTAGATGACGGTCTGTTTTATTAAGATTAGATTTACACCATCCTTTGATGCACTTTGCCAAAAGCTCTTTTTTTTTTTTTTAAAGATTTTTTAATTTCTTTATTCGACAGAGATAGAGACAGCCAGCGAGAGAGGGAACACAAGCAGGGGGAGTGGGAGAGGAAGAAGCAGGCTCATAGAGGAAGAGCCTGATGTGGGGCTCGATCCCATAACGCCGGGATCACGCCCTGAGCCGAAGGCAGACGCTTAACCGCTGTGCCACCCAGGCGCCCCTGCCAAAAGCTCTTTATCGGACATATCATCACCATCCAGCTTAGGAGTGAGAACATAAAGCCACTGTTTCTCAATTAATTCCTAGTCAGTCAAAGAACATATTATTTTGACACTGGAAATTATGCACTTATATGGGCTCAAGGTCCTGCACTTTTCACTCAGAAACTCATAAAAATTACTATCATACATTTTCTAGCAGCAAATCTGAATTATTTTTAAGTTTTAGAATTTACCATCGTTTCCTCAGTTAAAACTCCTTAAGCTACTTGGGCTAAGGTAGGAAAATGAGGTGACTCAGAGGAAAAGCAGTTAAGTGCATGATATAAAAGATGATAAAGTCACAGCCTTGATAGAGACCTTGGAAAGTCACATAATCTAGTAATTTTACAGGCTCACAACAAAGGTATACGTGAACCACTGGCTTGTCTCTGTAGCCAAAGTACTAGGGAGTGTCACTTCACATTATGGTTCCTAACGCTATTATGGGTCATGGCCAGCATCTGTGAGTGGATTGACCTTGACCGCAGAACTACTGCTTTCTTAGCAAATCAGAGAGACAATTTAAAAAAACAACAACAGGTTTAGTCCAGATTTTATGCTGACATTCCAAGTTCAGCAATTCCTAAACTATCTTTAGTTGACCCATATTTGTACTTCTCAAAATTCTGGCATTAGTCAATTTCTCAGACCTGTCTTTTTCTCATCTGTAAGAATTTTGGACGAATTGTTAGTGATACTATGTTATAGCCTCAGCAGTCAAGTCATAAAACCAAAAAGTTACTTGACATTTGGATGGAAGATCAGCTGGGGGAAATTATGCTTAGGAAGCAAAATATCTGCCGTAAAGCAAAGGAAATTTATAAGCATTTCAGTGTAACTATAAGGGACAATAAATCCTGACAAATTTCCATTAAGCAAAGGAAGGAAAAATGAAAACTAACTGCACAACACCCATTAATTCTAATTTGAAATATGTGGCATGTCTTTGACATTCACTTTATTGAAAGGGCCACTTTAATTGTTTTGTTTTGCTTGAAGTAAACAAAGGGAGATGGGGAGTGGCCCTAGAGTCTCTCCTTTGCACACTTTCCTCATCCCATGTATTTCTCAACTGCTTTTTTTTTTTTTTTTTAGAAACAGTGTCCACTGGCTGAAAAATAAATATATACACACATACATACATACTAGGGAGATATTTGGTATCTATTTTTAAAATTTTAGTGTGACTATAATCACACTTACCTCTGTGATATAAGAGCTCCGCTCTCTGCTAAGGCACATTTGAGCACCAGCGATCAGATCAAAGAGAGAGCAAGTTTTCTCCTTGTAAGCACTGCCCTCCCCCAAGTCTATCCCTGTGGGCAGACGATCCTGGCCATCTCCTTCAAATCAAGGCCGTGACCCATCTCCCTGTGTAATGCTAGTGTGTGACAACAGTCTGGAGATGCTGCTGGCTGCTGTGACCTCTCCAAAACTCATTCCTGTGAGCCTGAAACACTCCTGTGCCCTTTGTGGACATCATTGTAGACTTCTGAGTTGGGATGAGATCTGAAAGAGAACCCATCTCTTGTCCTCGCTGATCAAGAGGCTCAATCCAGAGCCTCATTCTTGGCTGACCTGGCATCTTACTTGTGGATCAAGGGCAGGTGGGGGTGGGTGCAGGGGCCCAAAATGATGAGATATAGTGGCTATAATATATAGCCCATTATATATAATGATAAAGCTAACATTGATTGAGTGTTTACACTGTACCGGGCATTTGGGTAAGCACTACACATAAATCCATGAGAAAGAGGTGCTATTGTCATCTCCATGTGAAAGATGGGGAAACTGAGGCAGGGAGGTTGTTACTTCCATCAGGATACATGGCAGGTATGTTGAGGAACAGGGATTAAAACACAGCCAGTCTAACATCAGAGACTGAACTTTCAACCACTACACTTACCAATGCATTCTCTGGATAAATAATGGCATGTTTAAAGAAATTTTTAAAAAAGATTTCATTTATTTATTGGTCAGAGAGAGAGCGTGCACAAGCAGGGGGAGTGGCAGACAGAGGGAGAAGCAGGGAGAGAAAATCTTAAGCAGGCTCCATGCCTGGTGCAGAGCCTGATGCAGGGCTCCCCCAAAACAGGGGCTTGATCCCACGACCCTGGGATTATGACCTGAGCTAAAGGCAGACGCTTAACCAACTAAGCCACCCAGGTGCCTCTAAAAAATGTTTTTTAACTTGAATTTTATTTACTTTAGGGGTCACTTATATCTAGACTAGCATCATCTCTGTACAAGGATGATTTGGCATTCTCTTTTCTCAGCTGACAATTCTTTGCATTCATTACATGTGAGAACTGTGAGTTCTTCCATTTGACATTTTAAAAAACGCCCTTAGGGAGAAGAATAGGAAGCTCTTTTCTTTCCTCCTGTTTGTTGGCTTCCTTGTGGGAAAAATCCAGAGGCTTGCACCCCCGGACCTGGTGTCTATCCTCCAGAGTGGGTCACTGCACAATAGGACTCGGAAGCCGGTCCCACGTGGGGCCATCCGTTGGCTCCCTAACCCAAAAGAACATGCTACTGAGGGATATTCCTTGCGTTTGTTTTGTGAAACACCCTTGTGTTTGGACTTTGTATGACATTTCTCTGCTTCCCTGACCGTTCTCTATTCAGGGTTATTAGTCCTTCATAATAACTTTTTCCAGAATCATTTAGCGTTGGTAAGACAATTGCCAAAAAAGAACAAAAAAAGAAACAAAAAGCCCAAGCACACACACACACACACACACACACACACACACACCTCTTTTATTTTTGTAGATAGTGAGCAAACACTACCTCTACTGTCCAGTCCCGTTCTTTGTTGTCTGAAGCCGTGTTGTTGCAGCTGGAGAGGGAAAGAACTGACTGAGGAAACAATGTGATGGCAGAAGGCATTTAATCCAGACGTTCGCACTAGGCCACTGCCTCAGATGCTGTCCAGCAGGTTACAAGAGTTCAAAACTGATGTTTTCTTCACAGAAGCTTTAAAAATAGAGTTTGAAAAGGAAGAGTCCAGTGATAGGTTAGGATGATTCATTGTGAGATTTTTGACCTTTTGGCTCACAATATTTCCGAGGCAATTTAATAAGATGACCATTTTTGTTTGTGCAGGAAAAATAACTTCAGATGAATGCTTCGGTAATGCTGCTAAATTATCCCTTCTGACATGCTTTGCGTACTTCTAAACTCACAAATGTTAATTTTCCTCACTAATTGTCAGTAATTAATTACCAACATTTAACTTGCAAGCTTCAAATGAGTAGTAAGGTTATTTAATTTGCATGCCAGACAAAGCTTAAAGATTTTCAAGTGAAAATGGAAAAGTTTGGGGAATGACTGTAAAATAGAAATTCATTATCTAGACGCCCTACTTTAATATAAAACGTACTTCAGAATAACAATTTCTTTTATTTTTCCACTAGTTATGATGTTTTTCTGAAATATATGTTAAATGACAACAAAAGCATATGTGGAAGATAATTAAATATATTTTTACAGTTTTAAACTGACTTATGAGTGGTGCCTGGGTGGTTCAGTCGGTTGAGCGTGTGACTCTTGATTTCGGCTCAGGTCATGATCTCAGGGTCGTGGGATCAAGCCCTTGTTTTGGGGAGCCCTGCTTCAGGCTCTGCACTGGGCATGGAGCCTGCTTAAGATTCTCTCTCTCCCTCTTCCTCCGTCCCTCTCCCTGTTTGCACAATCTCTCCCCAAATTAAATAAATAGAGAAATAAATAAATAAACAAAATGTTAAACTGACTTATGAAATGGTAGTAACAACAGCTCAGCCCCTTACCCTTTCCAACATTTTTCACTTTTTCCTACCCAATTTTTGGCATGTTTGGGGCTGATAAACCTGGAGGCTCTAACACTTCTGTAGAAGGTTTGATGCTTCTTGGCTGGAAGGACGTGGAGTGTTGCAGTGTGTCCAGCGCAAAGGTTTCTCTGCGGTCTGGGGATCTGCCTCCCACATCTCCCAGGAGCAGTTCTGGGGGTGGGCCGTTCAGGCCAATCACTGTGGGCAGTTCTTGATGGACACGTGGACCCTGGATTGTTTGAAGTATCCGTGGAAACAGTATTGCAAATAGTTTCACGTGTGTCAGTTTCTTTATTGTCAGGATGTGGGGGAAGCCTTTCTAACCTCAATGCAAAATCTAAATATAATAAGAGAAAAGACATGAATTCCAAAAATAGGGTTTCTTTTTTCCAGAATAAAATAACAAATAAAAATGACAATCTAGGGGGGAAATATTTGTAATATGTATTACTGATAAATGATGAATCTCCTAAATATTTTAAGAGCCCTTGAAAATCAAGGAATAAAAGGCCACGCACACACGCACACAGAAAAATGGTCAAAAGTCATGAACAAATAGTTCATGGAAAAAGATAAATAGTCCTTCAATATATGAAAAGATGCTCAATTTCCTTAATATGAGAAATGCAAATAAAAAATGCACTGAGATATTACTTCTTACCCATCACATGGCAGGTTTTCAAATGCTTGATTAGGCCGTGGGGAAAACGCACTCTCATTGCTCATGTGAGTAGCAAAATGGCACAGGACCTAAAGGCGGAAATGTGGCAAAATTGAGCAAAACCAGATATTCACTTCTTTGACCTTGAAATCCCCTTTCCAGGAATTTACCCTGAAGATACACCCAACAGATAGGAAACAATATGTGCGCGAGGGTATTCACTGCAGCATTCCTGATAATAGCAAAATGATATTTACTTCCTAAATGCTTATCCATACACCCAGACCGGTGTACTTAACTAGTATCTCCATGCAATGGAAAACAATAAAGCTGCACAAAAATGAGGAATACCTCCAAGAAGTGATTTTTAGGAGTGAATTCCAGGATATATTGTTCAGTAAAAAAAAAAAAAAGAAAAAGAAAGCAACGTATAGTGTGTTTATTTTTTTTTAAGATTATTTATTTCTTTTTTTGTCAGAGAGGGCGAGTGAGCAAGCGAGCACAAGCAGGGGGAGTGGCAGGCAGAGGGAGAGGGAGAAGCAGGCTTCCTGTTGAGCAAGGAACCTGATGTGGGACTTGATCCTGGGATCATGACCTGAGCTGAAGGCAGATGCTTAACCAACTGAGCCACCCAGGCATCGCGCTGTGTGTTTATTTTTAGAAAGAGAAACACAGAAAGCATAAACCAAAACTAATGAAAATGATTCCTTTAGTATGTGGTGGAGAATGAAGTAGATGGGATGGAAATGAAAGTGAGCCTTTAAAAAATATTATTTGATTTCTGAAACATGAATTTTTTAATATATTAATAAAATAAAGCTAAATAAAAAACTGGTAAAAATTTTGAAAACGAGAATCAAATGAATCTAAACTGTATCAAGTTGATAATATATGCATACAGAATAAAGAATTCAGGTAACTTTTGAACAAAATACTCTCTGTTTGTGCTAAAATCCTTGCTGGAAATCTTGTTGGGAAATAGGATATTTGTACAGTCTCAAAGTACCGCTCACAAACTGTTTGTTAATTACAAAAGGGAAAAGATATTTTGCAATTCCAAGTGCTGGCAGGTATCACCTTAACCAAATAATCAAGCCCCTTTTCTTATTGTGGTAAAATATATATAACATAAAAAGTTACCGTTTTAACTATTCTTAAGTGTACAGTTCTGTGGCACTATAAGTACATTCTCATTTTGTGTAACCAACACCACTGTTCGTTTCTAGAACTTTTTCTTCTTCCCAAACTGAAACTGTACGCATTGCAAGTGATCAAAATTAGCATCATCCAGTGGACTAACCTGCCCTTATGTGTATGCTGTGGAGATGCAGAGGGAAGTGCACATCGACTCTGGGGTAGTCTTGCCAAAATGTTCTGAATCTAACAGAGGAAATAAGCAGATAACTCTAGAATGCAGCACACTCCACAGCACTCCTGGCTTGACCTCCAAAGATATCAACGACATGAGACATGGATGGATAGATGGATGAATAGATAGATAGATATAGAGAGAAAAGGCAGGACGATTGTTTTAGATTAAAGAAAACTAAAGGGACATGACAACTAAATGGCAGGGTGAAATGTTATGATGTCTAACTTATTTTTAAATTGTTAAATAGACCAACTGTATTTACGTATAGATTTGTGAAAACGGAAGAGAGAAAGAAATGTAGTAAAATTAAAAGTTGGGGAAAAGGAAGGCAAAATAAGACAAAATAAGATGAAAATACTTTATTATTAAAAGGACAGTTGATGATTAATGTGATAGCTTTTATAAAAATATAGATATTTTCAGTTCATAGTTATACATTTCCTCATTTTACTCATCATATTTTAAGCCAAATCATCAAATGACGTAAAATATTTTCTTGAACTTTCTATTCTCTTTGGTTCTGATGCTTCAGTATAAAGTGTATGTAGGTCTTTAATCAAGCAGGTAAAATTAAAATTGGGTGTATCTTCAAAATTACATTTTATGGAATTTGATTACTTTGTTCCTCAGAGCAGGAATTTAGTTGTGAGATTTTAGATCCTTTTTTTTATTATTATTATTTTGAAGATTTTTTATTTATTTATTTGACAGAGAGAGAAAGACAGCCAGCGAGAGAGGGAACACAAGCAGGGGGAGTGGGAGAGGAGGAAGCAGGCTCCCAGTGGAGGAGCCTGATGTGGGGCTCGATCCCAGAACGGGATCACGCCCTGAGCCGAAGGCAGACGCTAACGACTGCGCCACCCAGGCGCCCCAGTTTTTAGATCCTTAAATAAGACAGTATGGAAAGACTTTTCAAAAGCATTTCTAATAGACTTCCCTCTATGCAGATTTAATACTACTACTACTTGGAGGTGACCTGTCCCCTGGAAAGGCATTCATGTACTTCAGATCAGAGATGTACACAGAGGGGAAAAGAAGTCAACATTTGGACAACATGAGTGACTGGTGTAGAATGAAGTATCTGAGTCAGCCTGAATCCTTATGTTATCCTGTATTAAAACATCTCTTGCAGGCGGTGAAATTGACTGTGTGGATAAGGACGGCAACACTCCTCTCCATGTGGCTGCAAGATACGGTCATGAGCTTTTGATTAACACCTTAATAACCAGCGGAGCTGACACAGCCAAGTAGGTTACTGCAGAAATACGGTGCAATAATTGGCACATGTGGGGACAGTGCCAAAGGGACCTGCCATGCAGTAGACCGTTTCCATTTATCTAGGTTAAGCTGGATCTGTACCATTATGCTAAATACAAATTAAATTTGAACTAAATTAAGTGACTTTTAATGACGGATGCGAGGAAGAACCAATTTTATTTTCAGCTGCATCAGAAAGAGGACTATCCCAGTGGTTTTAATGAAGGAGACTTGAACTCTATTCCTAACTCTACTTTCTAATATTCTGTTCTTTCCAGTGCTTAATGTTGCTTAAGCAGGAAAAATCAGACATAATTGGGCAAATTCAGAATTTATTCAGAGTGCTTGCTCAGTTTTGATGATATCATTAGGGGGTACTGTTGAGTACATGTGCTACATAGGGAAGGGGGACCTGACTTCATTTTATACTTCAGTTCCACAAGAATATAAGCAGCTGTACAAGTCGGTCATAGTGCTGGGTGCTTTGGGAAATTTCAGTAATAAGTCACCTGGTTAGTACCTTCAAGGAGCTCATAATTTTGTTAGTGGCCCAAGGCCCTCTTAAGACAAAGAACCATGCAATATAGTATGTAATAAAGTTCTAAATGAAGCNAGTTCTAAGACTTAAGTGGCAGAGTGTTCAGTGTAGACAGTATATGCCATAGAGTGTAGACAGGTAGGAGAGAGTGCAGCAGTGGCCAAAGTTTTCAGAAAAGCCTTTAAGCAGAAAGTGAGTTTTAGGCAGGCTTTGAAGGGTGACAATTACTTGAGTAGAGTAGGGGGTGGCAGACATCCTGAGCAGGGAGAAAAGCAGGAGCAAGTGTTGAAAGAGTACAATTCCAGGATGCTCTGCCCTGAGGTGGGTAGTAACATGTGTGGCTTGGGGGCCCAGGCTTTCATGGGCACTACATGGGATCCAATCCAAACTACCATGCCTGTGAGCTGAATAGCCTGGAGCCTACTGCTGAACCTCTCTGGGTTTCGGTTTCCTCATTTCAAAAATGGAAGTAATAACAGTACTTGCCCACGGGTGTGTTAAGAGCATTAAAGGATTTAATTACTAGTAAAGCTCTCTGGTATAGGTTGAGATCGATATGAGTATGAGTTATATAAATATATTGCCTAACATTATTAAACAAGATAATCCATGTTAAAAGCTCTTTGAAGAATGCCTAGCACGTAGGAAACTATCAACAACTATTATTTTATTACTTAAAAATATTTATAGAACCAAATTCAAGAGAGCCTTAAAGAACTGAATAAAGAGTGTAGCTTTGATCACAGAGAGCATGGGTAACAAAATCTAAATTTTCAGGAGAACCATATAAGGGCAGTGTAACTTTAGGAATTCTATTTTATTTGCCAAGTTTTTGTGCAACAGAATTGAAAGTCTTGCTTGAGAATAAGCCAAAATTTCAATGGTGCATGGAAGGCACTGGTGGGTTCCAGCAACCTCCTGGGGTCCCAGTCTAGCAGCAGGAACAAGATCCAGAGCAGACGACTCAAGCATTGTGAGGTTTGTACCATGCTATGGGAACATTCAGGGAGACACTGACTCTGTGGGTTTCACAAAAGAGGTGACATTTCGGCAAAAAGAAGGACCAGTAGGAGTTCACCAGGGAAACAAACTTGTGTGAGGTAAAAAGACAGAGGGAAAGCAAGGAAGGACATTCCAGGAGGAGAGAACAGTATTTACAAAGGCATCAACATGTGAATGTGTTAAAGCAGATTGCCAAGCCTGGATCATCTGATGTGTGTGGAAAAATGGAAAGAAATGAGGTGGGAAGCAAGAAAAGCCACATCTTGAAGGACCTTGCATGTCCTGCTAAGGAGTGAATTCTGTTCTGAGGCATTCGGAAGCTGTTAAAGAATTAAGTGGATGTAGGGAAGGTTGTGTGTCATGATCCCATTTGTCAGTGAGAAAGATCACTCTTACAACAGCCCAGACGTGTGGGAGGTGGTCCAGACCAGAGAAATGTGGCAGCCTCTTGCAGACGTCCAGGGAGGAGAAGATGAGGGCTTGGGCTCACGACAAGCCTGCAGGGCGGAAAGAGAGGGCCACGCTGACAAACAGTAAGAGTGGTGGGCTGTCTCCTTTCAGAAGAAAGGAATCACTTAACAGTCAAAGAACCTTTTTGACTGGGCTATTGCAAGTTAAAAGCAGCAGCTCAGGCTTGTGGAAAGAGCACTGTCCTAAGATTCAGGGAGCTCTTACTGGATTCTGAATTCCTACCCAACGCCAGAGATCATAAATGCTCCGTGTTCATTAAGCAGGAGTCAAATATCTAGGCACACCTGTTTCACCTGTGATACAGCAATATTTTCAGTGGTAGTTTTCTTTCAACTCAGAGCTACTTGGGGAGTTTTAACCAAACAACCATGAATTTCTGATTTTCTTTCAGGTTCGGATCCACTTGAGGGAGAAACGGGGCCCACTACTTACTTAAAATTTCCCCAGACACATTTACTCAATAAGCACAAGGTTCATTTGTTTGTAATTATTTTGCCTTCAATTTATGCAAACAACACCTTGTGGGAGAAGTGCCTTAGAGATGGCATTGTTGTTCAAGTAGCCTTTCCTTCCACTGACTCTGCTGTGTCCTGGGGATGCCGCCGAGGCAAACATTGTCCCAGCCTCAAGGAGCCACATCTGGTTATGTCACAGCGGATCTGGGGATAAGAATGCTTCCTGCAGTAAACAGTGGTTCATTAGGCTGCAGTCGTGTGTGTGTGTGTATATGTGTGTGTGTGTGTGTGTGTGTGTGTGTGTGTGTGTGTAGTGCATGGGGAGGGCAATCACCTGAGGGGAAATGTCAAGATGGGGGGAAGGAAAGTTGGAGATGATTAACTTTGCTAAAAGCCCTCAGAAAAGTCACTGTTCTCTGGGTTCCTTGTAGATCTCTGTGGAGTAGCTTAAGAAAGAGGAGAAAAGTAGGACTTTCCTTCTATTAATAAGTAAACAAGCAAATAGCATATATGAAAATAACCCACCCTCATTCATAAACAATATGACCAAATGTATTTTAAAAGATCTCTATATGACAAGTGTTACGGTCACTACTTTCTTGTGAGTTTGTTTGAATCTCATTCTCAGGCCTGATGAAATGTTTTTGATACTCTTTTTCCTTGTCTGAACTTGAAGTCAGAGCACTTTCTGCAGCTTGACTCCGTGCTCATGCAACTTTATGTGGCGCCAGAGCCCTTTGGTTTTTCTTCTTTAACTTTTTTAGGTTTGAGATGCTTGTCTCTGGGATTTTAATTTGCCTCCTACCTTACTGATTCTGCCTCAACTGCAGCAAAATTAGGGGTATTATAGTTATGCAGGTAACCAGTTCTGCCATCTGCTCATTCACTAACTGTTTGCTGAAGGTCTGTGAGTGTCTCCGCTGCGTCAGGTTCTGGGGTTACAGGAGTCCCTGCCCTCAAGGAATTTCTAGGTCATTGGGGGCAAGAATTAAATACGCAGTTACAATCAACCATGCAAAGTGTGGTACCGGAGCAGTCGCTGGGTAGCACTGGATACAGAACATATGTGGGGCTTAGTGGGGCTGAGGGTGGGGCTTACAGGAAGAGCAGTGCTTAATGGAGGGTGCAGGGTGAATAGCAATTATTTAGGTTGTGATATTGAGAGACTTGCAGATCCCAGGTATAGAAATAAATGATTTTTATTGTAGTGTTACTTGAATATGTATAAATGTAAAACTAGTTAGAAACTCCTTAGGCTTTGAATCTACTATATCAGTAAGTCCAAAAAAATTTTACAACATCCATGCAACCAGAACCCAGTGTTAACAGGTTAACAGTAGTAGCAAACACTCATAAGTCCTCACCCACGCTAGGCAGCAACTCGCAGGAATTATATTTAATTGTCACAGCAGCCCCATGGGGTAAGTGACACGATTATCGCCATCTTGTAAGTGAAGTAAATGAGGCACAGAGAGGTTCACTTACCTGCCTGAGGTCACAGAGCTTGTGAGGGGTGGAAATGAGACTCTGTCCTCGGCCATCTGGATCTGGAGGCGAGGTTCCCTGGCAGGAGGCTTGCTGCCTCTCTATGTAATGGATGGTGTGATGGCGCACCATTTACCAAACTTCAGTCACCATGTTCATGGAGTTATTGTCCTGGTGGCCAAGGCGCTGACTCTTTAGAGGTCAGTACATGCTGTGGGACTGGAAGTTTTTCAGTGGCTTGGACGCAGTAGGGTGCCAGTGGGCTCGTCACACAGCACAAACGCCAACTACTGCCAAATCCTGTGCATATAGAAGGCGAAGCATACTGCACTGTCACCGGCCCTTCCCAGCTTCAGGCATCATTTGTCTATTACGTCCACCTTTTTTCTGTTCTCATTGGCCCCTGCCAGTTACAGTAGTTCCGCAGGGCACCCGTGGGATTCCAAGTACAGACACAGGAGCTGACATACAGCAGTTGTCTGTCGTGAGACGGTGGTTGTTGAGATGAGCCAAAATATGCTTTTATACCACTTTCTTTAGGTTATCACCAAAAAGAAAAGACAGTTTAAAACTTTCCACGGATAGCTCTTGAAAGCCCAGAGGTATTTCCAGTGGCCCCCAGAGATGCACTCACTAGTTTGAGAAAGGCTATGAGAAGCTGGGCAGAAAGAGGAGTTTCTTGCACCAAACAAAGCCTGGGGCAGGATAGAGCCTTGGCTCCTCCAGGAGGAAGGGACAGAAGTCCACCGAGATTCTAGAAAACTGGTTGGTTAAGTAACAGCTAGATCCAGAAGGGGCTTAGAAACCACATTAGAGGGGCGCCTGGGTGGCATAGCGGTTAAGCGTCTGCCTTCGGCTCAGGGCGTGATCCTGGTGTTATGGGATCGAGCCCCACATCAGGCTCCTCTGATATGAGCCTGCTTCTTCCTCTCCCACTCCCCCTGCTTGTGTTCCCTCTCTTGCTGGCTGTCTCTATCTCTGTCGAATAAATAAATAAAATCTTTAAAAAAAAAAAAAAAAAGAAACCACATTAGAGTGTTTGGTCTTGATTCAAAAGAAACCACTAAAAGTGTCAGTAGGTTGCAAACAGCAAGGACCAGGCCTTATTGTTGCCAGTTAAACCCAAATGCCTCTAACTTAGAGGTGCGTGATAAATACTCGGAATGACATGGATAAATTAATAGGAAACTGATTTTTTGATTTCTGTTGATCAGTCAAGTTAGAATCATAAAATCATTTGATGATCAAAATCATTAAATGTTTTTATCTCACCTGCTCACTGGACAAAACTAAACCTATCCACCTTTCCTAGGAGACTTGTGAGATAAGTACTATAAAGAATTTTGAAATATAGAAAGATAACAGAAATGCTAGCCGATCACAATTTATTCTTGGCTTTTAAAGAATCGCAAACCTGATTTTAAGGAATCACAGGCTAATTACAACTTCAAAACTCACAGACTGCTGATTATCCAACTAAGCTAATAATTTCAAGGGCAATAGTAATACTAACTTATATGGTACTAACTTATATGGTAAAGGCTTATCATGGTTCAGACCCTCTGTTAGCACTTGGATGCATTATTAATTAGTCTTTACAGTTGCTCTGTGAGACTGACACTATTATGATCTTTATTTTCTGGATGAGGGAACCATTACGTACTCGCCAAAGATCAGATAGCTAGCAAGTGTCCAAACTAGGACTCAAACCCAAGGTTTCAGACCCCATCACCTTAACTACAGTGTTTTTTTTTTAGCATACAGCTTAAGGGAAGCCTTCTAGAAAGCCCTGGAGGTGGGAAGGAGCAACCATAGCTCTCTGATGCCAAGGGGAAAGCTTAAAAGAACTGATATTCTAATAGTGCACCAGCCCTTTCTTTACCTCTGATGGCTGTCTACAATTTATTCTGACCTCATTTATTCTGAAATAACTGGGTTGGAGACACCAGCTAACAGCTAAATTAGAAATAGCTAATACAAATGTGCCCCATTAATTTGATGACTGGTCAAATCAATGTAGCATTTTAGCTGGAATTGGTCTCCTCTTTCCTGTAATTTATGCATTGTTAAGTTTAGTATTATCTGACATCTTTATTTCTTGATCTTCTTTGATGTATACCTGATGAAGTAAAACTGATGCTTCTTATTTGCCTAGGACAGCCAAACCCTAATTTTCCCCTAAAGGTTCTATGGCTCTTCCTTGATAAGCAGTCTTACTTTATAACAATAAAGGAGTAATTTTATTTTGAAATGCGTGAATCATTTCTGAAGTGATTCAGAGATTCTGAATTCAACTTTTATTTTCTTTCCAATCTCAGCCTGATATTTAGTTTTCCTGTTTGAACCATAGTATCATATTCAAGTTCAAGTGTCAGTGGTATTTAGACTTGTCTGAATTAATATGTTTTCAAACCTACATTGAGGTAGTGATTTTTTTTATTAAGTATGGAATAAAATATGTATATTGAACAGAATTTTTGCTAGACCTTTTAGAATAGTTCTACTTCCCTTATCTTCTCAAGTTTATAAGTAACAAGAGGAAAAAGAATTCGCTAATGTGGAGTATGATGAATTATCTGAAGACAATGATGTTAAGTGGTAAAGTTGATTAGAAATATTAATAATGAAGTTTATGGAATATGTTGCAATGCTGTTGCTGTTATGCTACCACTTACACTTTTTATGTTTTTCCTTATTGATTTCTTACAGAATTTTATACTATCTTCTCTAATTCATTTGCTTGTATTATTGTATATAAAGATATGTATTTTTTGTATCTTTATAAAATATATATTATATTGTATATATATACATATATGCATGTATATATAATATGTACATAATACATAGCATTTTGATATATTTATATTTTACATATTATGTATTTGTACACATATATATTTTTATTAAAGTTATATATATTTAAGGAATGAGGAAGGCTCAAAGAAATCTTGGGAAAACCAACCCAATTTCAGGCACATTCTTTCAGGAACTTAAAACTGTCCTAGAAAATACTGTTTTTCTCTTGCAAATGTCCAGAGGTATTAATATAATCACATTTTTGCCTTACTTGCCCTAAACAAATAAAGTGGTTAGGTACAGTCTCATTGGCTTAAAATTCCATTTAGTAAGGTGTTTTTAAAACGTGTTATACATTTTTAAAAATTACTGTGTTTCTCTGGCATCAGGAGGGAGTAATATAAATAGCAGCATGGATAGAAAAGCTTCTCTCCCATCCCCCAACACCCGCTTCCTTTCCGTGAGCATCAAGGTTGTCACTGGTGCAATTGCTTTTCAGAGTTTTTTTTTGTAAATGATGAGAGAGGCAATTACAAGCAGTTCTCCTCTGCATGACACTGCCCGGAAGACAAGCAAATTGCATCCCTTGATGGATGCCAGCTATTATATACACGGGGTTGGAAATCTCCATATAGGGAAAGGAACACGAGCAGAGGGGAGACTGAACAAAAACACCGATACACAGAGAGAAGTTTTCACGGAAAGAGAGAGGTGGTAAATTGTTGGCAGGCTCCAATGTGGCAGAACGCTGAATACCATGAACTATCTGTGTATATGTAAATACTTTCACACAGTCACACACAGCGTAGTAACTTTTGAGATAGCAGATAAAAGTCATGTATCTGAAACCTAACCAGTTCAAACCATATGTGTTTCTTAATGAATTGTAGAATCTGAAAACGGGCCACTTTGTGCCAGAGAAGAAACTTAGGTCATTAATGCTGCAGGTGTTCACATGCATTCTTACTTGTGTTACACGGAGGATTTGCAAAATTTGAGATACATTCTTTGACTATCATGAGCCGGTCTGAGGAATGAGCACTAACATTATAAACACTTAGAAGAGCACAGGAACCTCCCGGTATGCTGTTTGTTAGGAATGGCAGTTTAGCTTACGGCTTTGGGTCCTTGTGTGAGGGGAGGTGAGGGGGAAAGACGAGGATTTGATTTTGAAAGCCAAAAGCACTGCTCTCAGAAGGCTGCCTGTCCCTTAAGGGATCATCCCGGGGACTGTGATATGATGGGCTATCAGTCTAAAAAGTCCTTTTCTAGATTCTTTCTGTAATACTGTTAGGGAAAGTATGCTCGATTTACAAAACATACGCAAGATAATGTGACCGGTGTCCTGATGTGGATTAATGTGCAGTATGAGAGTATTAGGAAGATGAAGTTGCACCTGCAAAAGATAAACACTGGTTTTTATTCTCATACGAAATTTTGTTTTCAATAATACAGTCATTATTAACTCTTAGCAAAGTACTTGGCACATAATAGGTCAATAGTATTTCTCTATCAATTCAAGGAATAGACAGGTCGCTGAATAAAACAGGTTGCTGACATAAAATTGCTCAGCTGAAAGAAAAAAAGGTAAATTAGTCTTAAATGTAGAGTCACCCTTTATAGGAAACATAATCTTAAAAAAATACATTCCTCTTGTGAGGGGTTTTTAATTCTGGTGTAGGTTTAGGATTTTATTATGTTAAAGTAGAAAATGATTGCATAATTATTTCCTGAGTGGAAGAATTATAAAATGATGTCAGGCAAGGATCCCGAAACGAGGTGTTGTGGGTTTGGGTTCTCATCAGAGAACTTCTAGAAAGATTGTCGTCCTTCTACACGTATCTTGAGATCTGTTACCGTGAGCTGCTCTGTTTTTTTTTTCTCCTCAGGTGTGGAATCCATAGCATGTTCCCCTTACATTTAGCTGCCCTAAATGCTCACTCTGACTGCTGCAGAAAGCTCTTATCATCGGGTAAGTAACCCCATTACCACAGATGAGGCTTAATGTGTCCTGTAAATGAGCCACGTGGCTCTAGGTGTCTGGTCGGAGTAAGTGGCTGCCTGTGCTTTGTGTCATTCATGACCTGATCCGGGGACAGCTCCCGGCAGTCCTTGGTGTCATTGCTGTTCAAGTGTCGGTATTCCTGCCCTGGAATGAGAGGCTTGTCCTGTTTTTCAAGTTAAAGCTTGGGTGATCCAGAGTGAGAGACAGGCAGGGGTGGCCATAGCTTACCGGAAGTTTGTTGGAATCAGGGAAAATATCTTTGGGGCTTAAAGGGTGGATTTAACAGTTAATATTTTCAACAAAGGAAAAAGGCCAAATCCCCCACATTTTGACAGTAGAAATGTCATGTTACCTTCCTCCTCTGTGGGCTCTGATAAATCCCTCTAGCGAGATCCCCTCCAACTAGGTTTAATTTTTTAGTTTTTAAATGTGGGTCTGTTTGGAACCAAGAAATTCTTTCTGGTTTGGAGCTTTGCTAATCTTTCTTATCACTGCTTCTGCCAACCTCCATGTATTAAGAAGTTCCTGGCTTTCAAAGGTGATAGAGGTCTGCAAGGCAAAGATTGTTTATGAATTAATTCAACAGACATCCCAGAGGCATTTTTTTTTCCTTTTAAGTGCTTTACCTATGGTTGATTCTGCCTTCACTGCTTTTGGCATGTTTAAAAATAATCCCTGCATGAAAGCATGTTTCCCAAACCTTAAACCAACTGAAAGCTAATAATACACGTAAAGAAATATCTACTCCAGCATGTGAAGATTACTCCTTTGCTGTCCATGTTTTCTCCATGTGTTCTGTCTGCCTGTCTATTGCCCTACTTATCTCAAATTAGTTTCATAAATTTCTATCCTGGGATTGAAATATGGGGCTGTGGTTCACCCAGGGCTGAATGTGAAAATAAATTCTTCTAGACTTCACGGTTCTTCCTATAAAATTGCCAAGCTTGAGCAGTTACCATTCGTTTCCATGACAACCTCTTTCTGACTACAATTGCTTGCGTTCTGGTTTTCCTACTAACTGATTTTTCTGTCTCTGCAATGTTTCTTGTGGTTTAACTAGGACAAAAGTATAGCATAGTATCCTTGTTTAGTAATGAGCACGTGCTGTCTGCAGGCTTTGAAATAGACACCCCAGATAAATTTGGAAGAACGTGCCTTCATGCCGCTGCTGCAGGAGGGTGAGTAGTTAGCAATTTCAGTTATTTCATGACTTAACTCCTCATTTCTCTTACTCAACTTCAGTTGTCTGTGAATCAAAAGCAATTTTCTTAGTAAGGTGGGTAAGAGTCATTTCTACCAATTCCAATATCACTTTTGCATTTCCATATTAATTGTATATTTATTCTTCCTAAGAAAAATTGTTAGCCCATCTCATATAGAAAATAGTTTTCTTTTGTTTTCTTCTCTCTCCCTCTTCCTTTTTTTTTTTAATTGTAGGTCTTCAGCCTATAGAATATGTATCTACTTGATATGCACTCTACCAAAGGAAAATAATTTGAGATTTGTTCCTAAGTTTTTCTTTTTTGTCACTGGTAGGTGGGTGATGATCAAGGGAATCCAAGATTGAATTAGTTCCTGTTTATTTACAGATATTTCTGTCCTTATTTCAAAACTGATTTTTTAAGTATGTAAATGGTTAAATGTAACTAAAGGTCAAGGAAACCTAAGGGATAGGCAAGAAGCGATTTAATCCTTGCCTCTTTTTTAAACTTGTAAAGAGCATCGTTCATCAGATCCTCTTTTTCATATCAGTGGTGAGAGTAAGGCTTTGGTCAATATGTCATTGATGTATGACTGTACGTTGACCAAACATGGCCTCTCTCGGATGACCTTGTTTGGGTAAGGTGTTCGTTCTTAATCGGTTTGCTAGTCCTCAAGGAACAGCAGTGATTCTCCATTTGTCATCTGTACATTATCAAAGGCATTACCTCTTTATCAGAGGTGGGTTGACTGTGAAGCTTTAGGGCCCTTATTTGCATGGGTCCCTTCCAAAATCTTGAATTTAGTTTTATATTCAGAATTATGTATTATTTTTTAAATGAATCTCCTTCTCCCCAACTCCTCTCCCCACATCAAATGAGCTTCATAAGCCACACGAATGGATGTGCCTCTGCCTTTGATCCTTTGGCTTCATTCAGTAAGAGACAGGTGCTTTTATAAATCAGCTGGCGTGCGGCACCGACGCATATCGGTCTCAAAAAGTTCTTCCATTTTATGACTGAAACAGCAGGTTCTCTGAGAAAGGTGGCTACAAAGACTGGATGGGGGGGGCGGGGAGCCCTGCTTGGATTCCTCGTTAATGAGATCATTTTTCATATTTAAATGATAATAAAACAGTAAATCCTAGACTACTTCTCAGCATTCCAAGTTTAGAACAATAACGGATGATTGTCTCTTTTTATGCCGACATTTAGAAAAAGTATCAGACCTTGGCAACACACCATTCTGGATTCATATCTGAAACTCCTATTACAATTAATACTTAGCGACATGCCCTTCAATAGGAAAATTCACTTCAGTGGGTCCTTTTTCTCTACTATACATGATTTATTGCTTCTGCGAATGACGAAGAAGCTTTGGCAAATCACTATGCTCCATTTCACCATTTTTGGCCTTTTATTTTTTGCACATTTATTTACCTATATTACAAAGACAGGGAAATACAGCTGTTTTATTTCCCATCATGGAGAGTCTGGGTTGAAAATGGTTATCATGGTGAATTCATTCTCCTGTGATAAAAGGTAATGCTTCTCCATTCTGGCTCATTGTTTAGAGGTGACATGAAGTCATCACAGGTGTAAGGGGTTGTTTCCTAAACTTGATGGTTTTGAAAGAGAATCTTAGGAAATGCAATGAAACCATCACTAAAAGGTTTAACCATGTAATAATCATTAAATACCTTGGTCATGGAATTGAAAATGTTCCATTAAGCTCTTTAATGCATTGATTTATTAGCTTGGAAAAAGGGATTTCAGGAACTTTAGACCCTTGCACTATTGCATTCCTCTAAGCTGTTCAGGTTGGTTGTGCGTTAGCAGAATTTAAAGCTGGACCTGTCATTTCATTTTGGCCTTCGCTTCGCCAAAAACAGTTCTTTCTGAAGATAGCCCAGCAATTGACCTCTACCATCTTAATGATGTTTTC
The DNA here is from genome assembly GCF_002007445.2 of Ailuropoda melanoleuca. NCBI lineage: Eukaryota > Metazoa > Chordata > Mammalia > Carnivora > Ursidae > Ailuropoda > Ailuropoda melanoleuca. Next base: position 162,110,123 of record NC_048219.1, on the reverse strand, counting down.
CCTGTCTTTCTAGTAATGTGGAATGTATAAAACTCTTGCAGAGCAGCGGAGCAGATTTCCATAAAAAGGACAAGTGTGGGAGGTATGTAAACAGGGAACTCTGCTTCAAGTGCCTCAGTAAAAGGGGTGGGGAGCAGTCCATCTGGAAATCATGTTATAGTGAAATGGTAAATAGGGAAGCTAGCTGGGGAGATTCCATCCTCAGAAGAAAATCCCTTTTTGTAGCAAAACACCAACAAAGCAGGCAACAAGCCCCAAGGCAGGCATCTCCTTTCACAGCATCTGTTAGAAGGGCCAATTGTGTCTTGTCGTCCAGTTTTTTTCCCATAGCAACTCTCTACCCCTCCCCTCCACATGCACCCTGGCTCTTGGCATTGCAACAGATTTCTTCTCTTACCAACCTACCTAGGCAAACGCCTACTCACCCTCCCAAATATATGTCAAGTAACACCTCCCGCCCCCTCTGACGCAGATGCCCCTCCTCTCTGCTCCCCTGGAACCCTCCATACTCCATAGCAGGAGCACACAGCACACTGTTCTAGTGGACTCTTGCTTCCCTGTCTCTCCCCTTCCCTGACCATGGGGCTCCTGAGGACCAGGACTGGGTCTCATTTTCTCTTTACCTATGGGCTCTGCCACGTGGTTGATACCTAATAGTTTTCAGTCTAATTAATTAAAACACAAACAGTCCACTATGTAAAATGCTTACAATTTATCTGTTTTTTGGGTGAAAGAGGAGAAAGTCAACGAGTTAAAGAGCCCATACACTGACTGCAAAATATAATTAATAAAATTGGAAACTAATAAATAGTTCTTGAGATAAAGTTATTTTATTTCTAGTATTCCATTTGATTATTATTCCGTAACTATTGGCTAGGGAATTCTTGTTTCTGCAGTGCCTTACTCTTGGCAAGGTGCATGTATTTCCTATATGTTACCCACTTGGTTTTTCATAATAACTCTATGAGATAAATGCAGATGCTTCCTATCCTTTCTAATAGATAAAGAAATTGAGCTTGGAGAACCTAAATGAATTTTACCTGTAATAAATTTACGTGTACATGTAAAATTCCAGGAATTTTAGACCTAGGTTAGATGTTGGGGGCAGCTGCTCACGGGTCATTATTGAGGTAGGGATGAGGAAGTCCAGTCCCAGAGAGGGGATGTGGTTTGGTGCAGCTTACAGATCTGCCTGGACTAGAACCCAGGGTTCTGATTCCTTGGATATTGTTCTTCCCATTAATCTATTTCCCTACCCCCAAGGGGCTTGTAGTTCAATGGAGAAGATGAGACAATACCAAGAGCTAAAATCAAGGCAATATGAGATGAGAGCTCAAGAGAGACCCAGACAGGAGCTGCACAGTCTCAGACGAAAGGGAAAGAGAACTTCTGGAACTTTAAAAGCTTTGGGGGTTTGATGGGTGAAAGCAGTTCAGGAGAGGACATTCCAGGGAAGAAAACAACATGGGGAAAGGTAGGGGAGATGTGGACACGATTGGGGAAACCTCAGGTGATCCCACTTGGATGCAGTGATGGGTTCATATAGGGGAAGAGAGAGAAACTTTATGAAGGTAGTTTGGACCCAGCTTGGAAAGGTCTTCGATTCCAGACTAAGGAATCAAGACTTTGCTCAGTAGGGAGGACCTATGGTTTTAGAACAGGATGCTGTATGTGGGTATCGGACCTTAGAAAATCCAGTTCTTCACTCATACCAACTAGAAATTAGATGGAAGTTTGATTAGAGCTAAAGAGGCCAATAGGGATGGTATTGCAATAGTCCAAAAAAGCACTAGTGTAGACCTGCACCAGGATAGGCACTCGGAATGGAAAGAAAGGATAGATCCCTAGGTAGGTGTCCTTGTCTGAGGCCACTGTCTTTGTAGCCTCAGCTCCAACTTAGAAAGTCAAAGGAAGGCATGTCCGTTAGCCTCCACACTCTGAGAGCTGAAGAGCATCCCTCACTCCTAGGAATACTGCTGTCAGTGCTCATGATGATGGGAAGGGGTCTGTTTTTCAGATGAAGGAAGTAATAAATTGCTGTCTGTTTTTCAGGACGCCTTTGCACTATGCAGCTGCAAATTGTCATTTCCACTGTATTGAGACATTAGTGACCACAGGGGCCAACGTTAATGAAACAGATGACTGGGGACGGACAGCTTTGCACTATGCTGCTGCATCAGACATGGATAGAAAGTAAAAACAGCCTTGCTCAAATTTCCTTTGGTGGTATGACTGGGGAGAGGGGAGGGTTTGCTAAGTTTTCTACACGCTGCCTTATGGAAACAGTGAATGAAGAATCTCTCTCACCCAGACCCAGAGGAGTTAGAATTGCCTCATCCCTACCCCGGTTTTCCCATTCTGCTCTCTTTATGTTTGATTATTACGTGTCACTGCCCAATTGTTTCTCTTCTCTGGTTTTTGTGTTGAATGCCAAGTGTGGCTATCAAGCCCAGGTTTTCAGTTCCTTCAAAATCAGTTGTAATTTATTTTGTCATATTGTACAGTTTTCTCATCACTACTGAAATGCTTCATTTGCCCTCAAACTTACATTTGCTAATAAATTCGTCACATGGTAGAAGTATCCATCTTTGTATAATCCCAGTAGTCTTCAAATGCACCGTCAGTGTGTGTAAAATTGGCACTGTTGCTCCAAACTGGGCATGAATGCTCTTTCAGGAGTTGGAGGAGAGGAAGTTGGATGCCCTGGACATGTTTGGATTCTAGGTGCCTAGGAATAGAAAGCAGAACATTTATAAATGAACCAGTCCAGGTGGGAAAGGAGGGAGAGGTGCCTGCCTACAGCTTATGAGATCGTTCTCAAAGACTCAAGGACCGGGACCTCCTTCATAGGAATGCTTTTTGGTGACCCTGTTTGGAGAACTACTGACTTACTTGCTGCACCGTTCTATGGAATTGATTCTGGGTCAGCACTAAATTCTCTTCTTATACAGCAGTGGCTTTCACCTATTTTACGGTGACCCACAGTAAGAAATACATTTTACAGCATGACCCAGCATACACGCTCAAATATGTATGTTTTAAATATATATGTAAAAAGGCAGCAAAAATTTCCTAAGATCATATTTACCTTTACTCTGTGTGATACGTTCTGGTATTTTCTCTTCTATTTTGTTTAAAAAAAAAAAAGCAATGAAATACTGCAACCTACTAAATTGACTTTGCAATTCCATAATGGATTAGGATCCGTATTTCCAGTTTGGAAAACACTGTTCCTGTCATATGCTATTGGCAAGTCTGGTGTAATGCACTCAGGATCTCCTAGGCAGGCAGGTGGTTAACTCAAGAAATGCTTATTGAGCCTCTACTCCGTAGCAGGCGCTCTGCTGTTCACTAAGAATAGAAGGGGAACAAGTATACTTTGTGTGTTAAGAGCTATAAAAAGGAATCTTGGGTGATGAAGAATTGCTCTGGCAGTTGAGGGGTGACTAGAACCCCATTCCTGGATAAATGCGATGCTGAACTGACAAGGAGACAGCAAGGAATGTGGTAGGAGTCAGAGAAATTTAAGCTCCATCACCTCCTATTTACTTGGGGAGTTTAGGACGTTTATGAAAGGATAGACAACTTGATGTCTTACTTGCTGATTCTGGGGTGGAAGTTCTAGGAAAGTCACGTCCTCAGTTGGGTTCCGTGGAAGAGAGTAGATTTACTGCATGGCCTTTAAGAGAACCACGTACGTTCTCAGTAAAAACATCTGTAGTGCTTATTTCTTTTGGGTTGCGAGGAAAATCATTGAGATAGAAGTTGTATCAAAATCATTAGCAACTATTGAATGCAAATAATTGTAATACTTTTTCTTTCCCTTATGCTGAGAAGTAAGACTATCTTAGGAAACGCCCATGAAAATTCAGAAGAGCTTGAAAGAGCCAGAGAGCTGAAGGAAAAGGAAGCCGCATTGTAAGTTTCTGCTCAGCTTCAAGCTCGAGAGGTGGTTACTGCTGCTTGTCTGCTTTTCTGGGTTGTCACATAGGCCAGCCTTGCTCTTTGGGGGCTTTATCTGGGATCTTGAGGAAGTGATATGGGCTTGCCTTTAGCGAAGAAGAAATGATTCTTTTAATATATCCTTCAGTTAGCTATTTTCACACAAGGAACTCTTCCTAAAATTGGAACCTTTACTGAGACCGTCACTGTGATGGGTCAGCAGTTTTAGGAGTACGTGTCTTAAATATCAATTTTTTTTTAAGATTTTTTATTTATTTATTTATTCGACAGAGATAGAGACAGCCAACGAGAGAGGGAACACAAGCAGGGGGAGTGAGAGAGGAAGAAGCAGGCTCCCAGCGGAGGAGCCCAATGTGGGGCTCGATCCCATAACGCCGGGATCACGCCCTGAGCTGAAGGCAGACGCTTAACCACTGTGCCACCCAGGCGCCCCTAAATATCATTTTTGACTCTGCCATGTGTCATACGCCTTAAGGGACATATTAAGCCTCCTCCAAGGGCCTTAGGTTCTCCTTTAATGACCTGGGGGCAACTATTTAGTAGGTTCTAGAAATAAATGTTTTGAGATTCCAGTGTGAAATACACCTGTTGTGCTCTCCCCTCCTTCCCCAGCACGCATACACACACACACACACACACACACACACACACACACACACACCAGCTCACAAACAGCCCCTGCTCCTGCTGACAGCTGCCACTGCCGCACCGCATCCACCTGCCTATCTCTGGCTTCTGATAGAGACTCGGCCCGGACTGTGGCAAGAGCTAGGAGTCGGTGCCATCACCCAGGGTGCTGATGCACAGAAAGCTCTAAAGCCTGGTGCTCCGAGAGTCCTTCCTGTGCGACAAGGCACCATGCGAAGGTCGAGCTCTGCCCAGGGCTGTGCCCAGCAGGTTGCAGGTGTTCAGTAACTGTTCGTTAAATAAATGAGCAAATGAATGAGCGCTGCCCACACTCTGTGTCCTGCTCTGTGAGACCTAGTGGATGGCGTGCTCTAAGAGTCTGCACGCACACAGTTCTTACCTTGTTTATTCTCTTCTCCAGCTGTCAGAGGAACCAATCTCTCTGTCACCCGAAGGCTCGTGTCCCCCCTAGGGTCTTCCCGAGGTCCACTGGGCTCTCCTCCCACAGAGGAGATCCGTCCAGATCACGGAAGAAGGGAGAAGTTAGAGAGTGTGGCCCTGATACAGGCTGTGGGACGTAACTTTGGCTGTCACTGGGGTGGGGACAGGACACATAGCCATGAGTAAAACAGAAAAACCAAGGTTTTGCCCTGATATTCCAAACTTCATGATATTCAAAGACTGTAGAATCTTTTTTTTTTAAAGATTTTATTTATTTATTTATTTGACAGGGATAGAGACAGACAGCGAGAGAGGGAACACAAGCAGGGGGAGTGGGAGAGGAAGAAGCAGGCTCATAGCAGAAGAGCCTGATGTGGGGCTCGATCCCATAACGCCAGGATCATGCCCTGAGCTGAAGTCAGACGCTTAACTGCTGTGCCACCCAGGCGCCCCTCAAAGACTGTAGAATCTTAAGCCACCTCGCAAAACCCCCCTTCTCCAGCGAAATGTCAGCTTGCCCTCTGCCAGAGCAGCCCTCTTAACAGCTGATGGAGAGGGGAAAGGACAAGCAGGGGAAGGATCAGCTTGCCTGAGAGTGCTTTCATGCAGAGAGGCTACACCTCTCATCCAAATACATTCCTGATTTAAAGTGCATGTCTTGTTTTTGCAGCTTGGGTCCCAAGATTGCTAGCCGTGGCCTGGGAGGAGACAAGACAAGCATCCCCAGTTAAAAATGGAATTTATTTCCCTTTAGAAACAATCTGGACAATATTCAAATTCTATAGTACTATTTTTTTCCCTAAGAATGCTATTGGTAGGATAGCTCAGCTCTATCCAGGGGTAAATAACTCTTTGGGAGCAACTCCAAGTGTTTTCCAAATGACGTACTAAATTCGCCAACTGATTTTTAGAATGTAATTCTTTCAGAAGCTGGGGATTGTGTGTCCACTGGAATGCTAGTCCTATTGAATGATTTTATTTCAAGAGCCAAATTCTGTTTAAAATGGGTCATACCTGGGATCCTGTCCATGGGCATTTAATTACCAAAATTAAAAAAAAAAAAGACTTCCTTTTAAGGTGCAGATTACCAAAGCATGAGCATTGTGTCATGTATAGAATTGTGAAATCACTGTGTTATACACCTGACACTAATATAACATTGTAAATCAACTATAAAAAAAACACACCAAAACCTAAAACATTCTGTGATCAATGCAGGAAGAGACAAATGGATTATTGTAACAGAACACAGTCCGGACATGAACCCGGGTATGGATAAATATGCAATATTGATAATGACATTAAAGCAACTCAATGGGGAGGGGATAGTCATGAATAATTTCTTCCCCCCTTTCAATAAACTTAACTACCCTCTTGTTCCTAAAGCCTATCCTGAATTCTAGAATGGCTATTGTAAGCTGAAATAAAGATGGAAACACACACACACACACATAAAACTTCCAGTACGGGGTGCCTGGGTGGCTCAGTCGGTCCTGAGCGGCTGCCTTCAGCTCAGGTCATGATCCTGGAACCCCAGGATCGACTCCCACATTGGGCTCCCTGCTCAGTGGGGAGACTGCCTCTCTCTCTGTCCCTCACCCCGCTCTTGTGCACTCTCTCACTCTCTCTCTTGAATAAATAAATAAAATCTTAAAAAAAACCCAAACTTCCAGTACATAAACCCTCATTGCCATGGACTTTTTAAAGAAACACTTAAGGGGCGCCTGGGTGGCACAGCGGTTAAGCGTCTGCCTTCGGCTCAGGGCGTGATCCTGGCGTTCTGGGATCGAGCCCCACATCAGGCTCCTCCGTTATGAGCCTGCTTCTTCCTCTCCCACTCCCCCTGCTTGTGTTCCCTCTCTCGCTGGCTGTCTCTACCTCTGTCGAATAAATAAATAAAATCTTTAAAAAAAAATTAAAAAAAAAAAAGAAACACTTAAATTCACGAAGTGCTTTGTGGAACATTCATACTAGGAAAATATTTACATTAATTACTGCTTTTGGTCTAGAGATGTTTTCTAAAATAACACCTCATTTTTATACTTACAGATGTCTAGAGTTTCTGCTTCAGAATGATGCAAATCCATCTATCCGGGACAAGGAAGGTTACAATAGCATACATTATGCTGCTGCCTATGGCCACAGACAATGTCTGGAATTGGTGAGTTGTTCTGTCTTGTTTTCTCTAACACACACACGCGCGCGCACACACACACACACACACACACACACCCCTGCAAATGCTGGTCTTAATCTCTCACACACACCCTCATTGCCTAATTAAGTCCTCACTAGAAATTGCCTTGAAGATATTCTGTGGTAAGTAATTCAGTTATTTTACTTTACAGTATGTAGATCTTGTTCCGTTTCTGTCCATCCTAATCTCACAGCCGACTGGCAGTTGCTTCTTTTCCATGTTAACTTGGCCTAGGAATGTTTGCTGTCTGAACAGTTTGTATTTTAAAGATAATTTGGATGCATCCGATACACTCAGTCTATTTTTCCGAAGTCACACAGATCACCCTAACATTCATTAACAGTGTTGTAAGAGGACCTACATAACCGTGAGGGATATGTTTGTCATTGTCCCACATTTGTAGTTTTGGCAAAGAAATTGGCAAGGACACAACAGCAGAATTTATTGGAATTTCTGAACCACCAAAAATTTCAGTCCCGTAGTTATAAAAAAACAGCTGGGGGTTTGGAGTCAGAAGCCCTTCTCTTGGTGTAGGTCACCAGACATGAACTTCAGTGACCACAGGGACAGAAACGTAAAGTGAACAAGTGAAGTGAACCCGGGCTAGAGCAATAGGGAGTGGGGGGATTGTGGCAAATAGGGTGTGCTGTGTCTAAAGGGAGAAACAGCTTGTCAGCGCCAGTGATGGAGATCAGGTAGTAATTCATACTCAGGACTGAAGTCCAGTGTTTCAAGAGAAACTAGAAATCTAGACTTTTTACGTGGTGCTTCCTATTTTGAAAACACTGAATGGGCCAGAAAGGGAAAACATGGGTTTGTGGTTAAATCCTGTCCACAGGCCTCTGTTCGTCATCTCCTAAGCATCACGCTTGGGTCCGCTTCACCAGGATACATGGGGTGTACCAAACTCTCTAACTTTGGGCCAACGGTAGGTGCCACCTTCTTAAATGGACTCCGGCTCTTTTCCTTGTCCTTTTAAAAGGACACTTTTAAAACACTCTCACTTGACCGATGGCCCAGTCTATTACGGAAGGCACGAGGCAGAAAGCCAGCAGGCAGTCATGTCGGTGCCTGCATAGAAGTGACTGAATGATGTCCCGCTAGTTTCCTTTACCTTTGGCCTTGTTGGTAGATTTAAGTGGTTCCACTTAGGGTCATTTTTTTTGTTTAAGATTTATTTATTTGAGAGAGAGAGTATGCATGCAAGCGGCAGGAGGGGCACAGGGAGAGAATCTTCAAGCGGACTCCCCGCTGAGCACAGAGCTCAACTTGGGGCTCAGTTCCACAACCCCAAGACCATGATCTGAGCTGAAACCAAGATTTGCATGCCCAACTGACTGAGACACCCAGACGCCCCCACATAGGGTCATTCTTACTGTATTTCTCTTAACCATGAATGTGGAAAGATGTTCATAGACATTTGAAAATGAAGAGGTGATTGGAAATAAAGAGCTGATTATTCTAGTGCTGCTATGTGTGGCATTTATTGGTGAATTGTACCTACCTTCATCATTCTTGAAGACGTCCAAGTCTTTTTTCCTGAACTTCTTGCGGATTCCGAAGATTTCCTTGTTTAAACTTGGGGTGGCATTTTTTTCCCCTCTAGTTTTGATTCCATCAGAGTTCCTCTTCCAGTTAGTGTGGCTGCATAACCAATCACCCCAACAATTAGCAGCTTCAAACAACAGTAATTATTTAATATCTCTTGCTGTTTCTGTGGATCAGGAATTCAGGAAGGGCTGAGCTTAGTAGTGCCAGTTAAGGGTATCCTGTGAGGTTACAGACAATGTCTGGGGCTGGCCTAATCCATTACAAAGGCTTCTTTACTCCTATGTCAGTCACCTGGGTTGTAAGATCTAAATAACTTTTATGGGGCTTCTTTATGTGGTTTTCTTTAGCATGGTAGTTTCAGAGTAGTTGGATATCTCACATGGTGGCTCCGGGATCCAAAAGCATTCTGCTCCGGGACAGAGTGGAAGAGAGCCAGAATGAGAATAAATGAGAGAAAGACAGTGTCACTCTTAATGATCTAGGCTGGAAGGTCCTACAGGGTCACTTGAGGGAGGAAAAGTTGACTCCACCTTTCAAAGGGAAGGGTGTCAAAGAATTTGTGGACATTATTTTAAAACTACCCAGTTCCATAGGAAGATGTGGAAAGCCAGTGATTTCATATCCTTCTATAAGATGGACTTCCATGGAGAACCCCAAGGAGCCAAGGGGCAATCCCTTATCTTGTGAAGGAGCAAACCAAACCACAGGGCAGTAACCAGATTGTATCAAAGACACAGCTCTGGTCAGTGGAAGAAGCAGGATCATGAATCAGGATTCATGATTTAAAAAACACGGGGCGCCTGGGTGGCTCAGTCGTTAAGTGTCTTCCTTCAGCTCAGGGCGTGATCCCGGCATTCTGGGATCGAGCCCCACATCAGGCTCCTCCGTTATGAGCCTGCTTCTTCCTCTCCCACTCCCCCTGCTTGTGTTCCCTCTCTCGCTGGCTGTCTCTCTCTATCAAATGAATAAATAAAATCTTAAAAAAAATAAAAAAAAATAAAAAACAAGAAATGTTTACCACACCATGCTGCCTTCCAGTGCAGGGCCATGCTCCACCACCACCCAAGGCTGTTCAGCATAGAGCGAAAGCTTGGTAGGAACAGGTTAAGATATAAGACAATATCGCTTCTGCCTTCTAACACCAGCATTGCTGTGGAAGTTGGTCCAGACCTATCACCAGATAGGACTCTGTGTTTAGGTCCCACATAAGAAAGGCTCCTCACAAAGTGTGTGCATGCACGTGTGTGTGTGTGTGTTTAGTAATCAGTGGCAGTGTGAAGGCTTACTACTATTGTTACGACCCATTATGAGCCTGCATTCCAAAATGTACTTAAGACACAGCTGTCTTTAATTGGTTTTCTCTATGAAAACCACATGTCATAATTGGACATATGAACTCTTATTACAAAGTTATTATAGTCTTAGTAACTTTGCTGTTTTAAAGTACTTTGAGGAGTTATCTTTTTTTTTTTAAGATTTTATTTATTTATTTGACAGAGAGAGAGACAGCCAGCGAGAGAGGGAACACAAGCAGGGGGAGTGGGAGAGGAAGAAGCAGGCTCCCAGCGGAGGAGCCTGATGGGGAGCTCGATCCCAGAATGCTGGGATCACGCCCTGAGCTGAAGGCAGACGCTTGCCACCCAGGCGCCCCATGAGGAGTCATCTTTAATCCCATAGCATAAGTAACTCTGAGAATGATTATCCTGTAACATTTTCTTTCTCTGTAAATAATATATTGCATATTATTTTCATTTTTCAGGAAAGCCATTTCAGGGCCATTATTTCTGTTATCCAATGAAAAGGTTTTCTGTCCATAAAAAGGTTTTCAGAGTTCTGTCTGATAATGAAATTACCTCTGATTGTATCAAAACTTGCCCTGTGTGATTTACAAAGAGATGATTATTCTTGGCAATTTTAAGACATTTGAAAGTAGGTAGGGGAGGTATCCATTGATCTTAATTTGTAGCATCAGCTGAAAAAAGCCAGATTATCAATATAAATTGGTAGAAATGTCATTGTTTGCTTTCAGGAAAGGACCCGAGTGGGTTTATAACACAGATGGGATGAAAATACTCCTCATTACCCCGAATGATTGTGGTTGGATGGAAAGTTCTGTATATTTCCATTCTGGAATGCATCTTCAAATTCCTCTTGGGAGTGGTTCAACTAAGCAGAGATCCTAAACAAGCTATCAACATTCTTGTACCTGCCCCCTCCCACTCAAAACAAGACACAATCGGGCTCTGCCCTAGGACTGGCATCATAGAGCCAGACCACTGCACCCGTCTCAGCCTTCCTGCTGGCACACACGGCTCCAAATAGATTTGGGAGTGGCGGAGACCACCCCTAATGGCATTTACTCCGTGTTTATCACATGCCAGAAATGCCATTTAATTATTTTTTTCTTTCAGTTATATTGAGATATACTTGGCATACAACGTATAAAGTTAAGCTGTACAGCATAACGGGGGCGCCTGGGTGGCTCAGTCAGTTGAGCATCCAACTCTTGGTTTCCACTCAGGTCGTGATCTCGGATCTTGAGATGGAGTCCTGTGTTGGACTCCGTTCTCAGCAGGGAGTCCACTAGAGATTCTCTTTCCCTCGCCCTCTACCCCTCCCCCCACTCACACTCTTTCTCTCTCTAAAATAAATAAAAATCTTCTAAAATTTTTTGAAAAAAAAAAGGTGTACAGCATAATGACTTGACTTACAGATATTGTTAAATGATTACCACAATAAGTTTAGTGAACATCCATGACCTCGTGTGGACACACACACACAAAAGAAAAAGAGGGGTGCCTGGGTGACTCAGTCAGTTAAGCATCCAACTCTTAATTTCAGCTCAAGTTGTGATCTCAGGGTCGTGAGATTGAGTCCTGTGTCAGGCTCCATGCTCAGCATGGAATCTGCTTGGGATTCTCTCTCTCTCTCTCCCCCTCTGCCCCCCCCCAAAGAAAGAAAGAAAGAAAGAGAGAGAGAGAGAGAAAGAGAGAGAGAGAGAGAGAGAAAGAAAGAAAGAAAGAAAGAAAGAAAGAAAGAAAGAAAAAGAAAGAGAAAGAAAGAAAGAAAGAAAGAAAAGAAAGAAAGAAAGAAAATCTTAAGGAAAAAAAGAAAAGGAAGTGGGTTTTTTTCCCTTGTGATGAGAATAGGGCTTGTTCTTGATACAAGAAGTTGGGTTTTTGAGGGACACCTTTTTAAATTTATACTCCTTTTCTCCCTTTCTCATACCACAATACCCTCATATTCCTTAAAACTTCCATTCTTTGGGTGCTGGGCATTAGGAAAGCAAACGAATTAGCCGGTACGCACCAGGAGGTGCGTTTCTCAGACGCACCGCAGCCATGCCAGTCCGCTCCCTTGTCTCACCGCATGAACACCCCTGTCCTTCTGGGGGCTCATCCTTTTAACAGACTGGTCCTGCCTCTGCTGGAATTATACCAGTGAAAGCCGTGTTTCTAGTAGCTCTGAAGAGCTTCCTGGAGACTCCAAGCAGGAATTATGCAGGGAGTCATTTCTTTATGTCACATTCCCTTGCCTATGTTTCTGGCCTGTGAAAGGAATAGAATACGTGAGTATTTGTAGCCCTTGAGCCTTCCCAGCGAGACCAGGGCCTTTGTCCTTTGGGAGTTGGTGTGGCATTGAGGAGGATGGGTGGCCTTCAGAGCCAGCTGATTTGTAAGGTTGATAACATTTGTCTTTTGCCTCTCTTCCCATCTAGTTGAACAATTACTGTGATTATGCATATCATTAAATACGTATCATTAATTTTGATGTGGATTTTATTTGACGTTGACATTTCCCTTGGTATGGGTTTACTTGGCATTCATGGTTTGTGCTCCTGTCTGTGATCATGAGCTTAGAATTTATAAACCATGCTTTGTGTTCAGTCTATTTTGCTATCATCAAAAAGGAACAGAAATTATTTTAGTTGTTTTCACTCTACTTCCTTATATAAATTTATATTGAATTCATTTCATGAGCAAACAACTTCCAGAAACCAGTATGAACTCCTTAGCCTTGATAAACTAGCCAAGGTCCAGGATTCTGCCAAGTCTGCCTACTTAGGCCAGTGTTCTCAGCTGGTTGTGATCAAAAACGTGTGTACTATGAGTGCAAGCAAAAATCTCCCCACAAATATATGCTGAGAGCTGTGATAAGTCATATTCAATTGGGCTCAAAATATCAAAGCAGAATGGAAGAGACTTGACTAATAAGGCATCTCGTGTCTGAATAAAACTTATGTCTGAGTGGAGGAAGGGAGTTGGCAAAGGAGAGCCCTATGCCTCCCCTTTCCTCTATCTGGAATGCATTCTTACTGGCTCTGAAGGGGAAAATTACAGAATCATGCCCCTATTTGGAATTTGTGAGTTTATATTGGCCTGCTCTTTCTCTTTTACAATATTAAAGATTTGTCTGTGAACATAAAGATCTTTGTGGCTTTGTTACTGAAATGGAAAAATGTATGTGCCAATATAATTACGTAAATTGCCTGCAGAAATTTAGAAAGATTGTTTGAAAACTCTAGGCCTGTGATTAAGTTCAGTCCGAGATTATACCATGCCAAATTACTTGGAATTTGGCTGCTTCCCTGGGACCTTCTCCTCCTTTCTCTGTTATGAGCTAACTTGAACTTCAACTGTGAGAGTCCATGGGGGTGACAAATGCCCTGCTTGTCTATCCTAGGAGTTTCTGGGATTCTCTGGAGATCACTATATCTGGGTAACTGAACACTGAAATTATGCTGCTTTCAAATAAACTACTCAATGTTTTGAGTTGTTTCTTGTGTTTATCACAGGACCTTAGGAAACCATTACCATGTGGCTCTGGAGAAGATGTACTTACATTGGCAAGGTCTAATTAAGCTTCTCAAGACTAAGAAAGCAGGGTACAGAAGAAGAGTTTAAAAGGGTAGGATTTCTAAGCAGTTATCTGAATATGAGAAGATGAAAAATCAGCAAACTTGAACCCCAGCCCCAAACAAGTCTCTGCTGACTTTTTTCTGTTCCCAGAGGTGCTTCTCAGAGATGGACCTGGAGGTGTAAATGACCTCCCAGCAGGCAGACTTCCAACGGGCAGAGGAAATCTTAACAATGCTGGTCTTGTTTTTCTTCTAATTTAGTTAAAGAGAAACATAAGATCTTACAGGGAACTCTCATTAAGAGAGTAGAGGGATGGGCACAGATCTTTTGATGCTGCTGGCAGCCTGCTAGGCTAGGAATATAAATATAAGCCACGAAATTTGAATCAGCATGTGACATGAATCCATGTTCAGAAGAGGGGAATAGACAATACTTTATGACAAAGTGTTTCATTTATTTCTTACTAATATAGCAGAAAAAAATTTTTTTTGTCTTACTGTGAATGAATTTGGCAACTGATGAAGGAATCATTCAGCGGGGTGTATTAAAATAAACAATTTCAGTTTCACCTTTTGTTGACAGCCCAGGGCAGTGCGGCCATTGCCTCCATGTTTCAAAGTGGAATACTAGTGTTTCAACCCATGGCCCCCTTACCCATTTAAGAAGCTGGAGATCCGAGGGCAGAGTGAGGAGACCCAGGGTGCTTGGGGCTGGGTGGCGGGTTGGGGAGGTGATGTGAGCTGCTAGCAGACAGGTGCATTCACATAGGGAGAGGGAACTGCAGGTGAGAGGTCCCAGTGATGGGGGTTGCTCAGAACCTACCTCAGCATCCCAGATAGAGAATGTCACTGCCAGAAGGGTGCCAGTCAGACCATTGTCCATGTCCCCTTCCGTGTCCTCTTTTCCTCCTGTCTCTCCCAGTCCTAGAAGAGGCAGAGGCAGACAAGGAGGAGAAAGGAGGAGAAGCTGTAGGCTGGGGACAGAGAAGTCAGCCTTGTCTCCTTCCTTCCCCACTTCAGGCGTTGTGGGAAGCAGAGAGAATCTTCAGCATTAAAGAGCATTCAGAGTTTGTGATTACTCCGCTGGAGTAGACGTACTACTTACTGATATGAAGTTATACTTGTAACTAAAGGGCCCAGAGAACTTATTATTATTAGCTGGAGATTTTATCTGAGGTGACAGGAAAAGAAGTAGCCTCATAAAGGAGATTAGACCCGGTATTAGGAAAAGGAGAATAAAGTTAGTGTGTGATTATACCCCATGACTCATTGGTTCAATACAAAGTCACACACTTAGAATCATTGTTTTAGGAAAGATTAATTCCAAGCTGGAAGGGAGAATAAACTACTCTCCTTTATATATATATATATGGATTTAAATACCTACTTTATAAGACAGAGGTTCTGGCAATGCCAGGCACTTATCAGGTACCCCAAATTGTTGAACAAATGAAATACACTTATGAATAATTAAGCCTGACTTAGTAATAAAACTTAAATTCTAGTTTATAACTACTATGGTGACTGTCCTGTTAGGAAGGTATTTTATAGAAGAGACCCATGTGAGAGAAGAATGAAGATTTACTTTTCTGTGGTTGGGCCTTTTCTTTCGATTTGATTACTTCCCAGCACCAGCTCATTTTATCACAATATCCCCTCCGTTATTTTCTTCCTCAAGATCTGAAAACTTATACTAATGTGTCAAACTAATACGAAGATATTCAGCAAATTAAAATTACATACACTTACCCTCCATCCCCCCTACACACATTTTCTGTAATTTCTTCCAGATGGATAGTGAGCACTAGAGGCCGCAAAGAAGGGGAATTATTGCTGTTGGTATGGGCGCTTCTAAGGACTCAATGATATAGGAGAAGGGAAGATTTCTTAAAGAGAACATAGTTTAAAAGCCTAAAAAAATTTAATCTGGCCTTTCCTCCCTCCCTCTTTTTTTCCTTCCTTCTTTCTTTCCTTCCTTCCTGTTCAGTTAAAAACTCTTTGGGCAGGACTGAATAAGGCAGAAAGGTAGTCTAATTTGGCTGGAGCCCAAGGAGATGTTGGGAAGGCAGCCCAGTAAAGATTGGAGCCCACTGAAGGAGAGTGTCCTAAATGTATATGCACCAAACAACAGAATGGTAATATACATGAAACCAAAACCAATTGAACTGTAAAGAGAAATCCACAATCATAGTTAGAGACTCTAGCACTTCTCTCTCAATAATTGATAGAACAACTAGACAGAAAATCATCAAGCATATAGAAAAGCTCAATAATACTATCAAACAAGAGGATCTAATTGACATTTATACAACACTTCACCCAACAAAAACAGCATGAATATTTGTAAGTGCCTTCAAAAAATGTAAAAGAATTGAAATCATATAGAGTGTGTTCTCCTACCACAATGGAATAAAACTAGAAATTGGTAACAGAAACATACCAGGAAAAATCTCCCATGCTTGGTAATCAAATAACAGACTTCTAAAGAATCCACAGGACAAAGAAAATGATCTCAAAGGAATTTAAGAAAATATATTGAATTGAATGAAAAGAAAAATGCAACAAATCAAAATTTGGGGATACATTTAAGTTAGCACAGAAGAAAATTTATAGCTCTAAATGTTTACAGTAGAAAAGAGGAAAGGTCTTAAGTCAATCTAAGTTTTCACCTCAATCTAGAAAAAGAAGAACAAAGTAAAGCCCAAATAAGCAGAAACAGGAAATAATAGAGATGGGAGCAGAAATAAATAAAATTGAAAACTGAAAAATAATGGAGAAAATCAATTTTTAAAAATCTGTTTCTTTTGAAAAGATTAATAACAAACCTCTACTGAGACTGACCCAAAGAGACAGAGACAGAGAGAGAGAGAGAGAGAGAGAGAGAGAGAGAGAGAGCACATGCATGAGACAAGACACAAATTCCCAGTATCAGGAATGAAACAGAATGTTCCTAGAGACCTTTCAGACATCAGAAGGATAATAAAGGAACATTGCGGATAGCTCTACACACATAAATTTGACAACTTAGGTGAGATGGATCAATTAATCATAAAACACAAATTACCACAACTTACCTAATATAAAGTAGATCATTTGAATAGCTCTATAACTACTTATAAAATTGGATTTTAGGGGCAGCTGGGTGGCTCAGTCAGTTAAGTGTCTGCCTTCAGCTCAGATCATGATCCCAGGGTTCTGGGATCGAGTCCTGCATCAGGCTCCCTGCTCAGTGGGGAGCCTGGTTCTCCCTCTACGTGCTGCCCCCCAGCTTGTGCACTCTCTCCCTCTCTGACAAATATATTAAAGAATCTTAAAAAAGAAAAAAAAAGGAAATAAAGAAAATTGGATTTTAAAACTCTCCCAAAAGAAATATCCGTTTCCAGATGATTTCATTGGAGAATTCTACCCGATATTTAAAGAATTAATACGAATTCTGCAAAATGTTTTTTGAAAAAAAGGAAGAGAAGAGAATACCATCCAGTTCATTTATGAAACTAATACACTGACACGAAAATCAAAGACAGAGAAATATAGACCAATATCTCTCATAAATATAGATGCAAAAATCCTTAAAATATTTAAAAAAATAGAATTCAATAACATATACAAAGAATTACATATCATGACCAAGTGGGATGATTATAGGGAAAGCCTATTTTGATAATTGAAAATCAATGTAATTCACCATATTAATAGGCTGAAGAAGAAAAATCACAAAAAAGAAGAAAAAATCACATGATTATGTCAAACAACATGGAAATTTATGACAATTCAACACCTTGAATCGATTCAACATCTTGAATAGATTCTTTAAAAAAAGAAAAACAGGAATAGAGTGGGAGGTTTCTCAGTTTGATAAAAAGCATCTAACAGCTTCATAAAGAAGAGCTAACATTGTACTTAATGGTAAAAGATGGAAAGGCATGGATGTCTGCCTTCACCACTCTTATTCAACATCATGCTGATAGTGCTAGCCAGAGCAAAAAAGCAAGAAAAGGAAATAAAAGGCATAAATATCAGAAGGGGAAAAGTAAAACTCCCTATTTGCAGATAACATGATTGTCTATATAGGAAATCCCAAGGAATCAGGAAAAAAACTCCTAGAACTCATAGTAAGCAAGGTCACAGGATACAAAATAAACATAATAAAAATCAGTTGCGTGGTTGTATATGAGGAATGAGCAGGTGGACATCAAATTAAAGATACAGTATCATTTACAACTGCCAAAAAAATGAAATATGGGACTCATCTGCTGAAAAGTACTAAATGCTGATGAAAGAAACGGAGGCAGATCTGAAAAAGGAGAGACGCTCTAACTTTGTGGCACCAGAGTTCATGGAACTTTTCTCAATGAGAAAAAGTCATCAGACCTTCATTCCTTGAAAGAACCAATCCCTCAAGCAAAACAAAGCCCTATTTCTCTTTCAAAGCCTTTCAGGGCACCCGGGTGGCTTAGTCCGTTAAGCATCCGACTCTTGATTTCGGCTCAGGTCATGATCTCAGGGTCATGACATTGAGTCCTGTGTCAGAATCCGTGCTGGGCATGGGAGTCTGCTTCAGATTCTCTCTCTCCCTCTGCCCCTCTTCCCACCTCTTTCTCTCTTCCCCCCTCCCTCTCTTAAAAAAAAAAAAAGCCTTTCTCATAGAGGAGAAATGTAATAGCTCTGCCTATTTTTAGTAAATTCATAATAATGAGCATTTATGGCAAGCATGCTGGCATAGGCCCTGTGCCTGCACTGTCTCATTTGATTCTCACAACAGCACTGTGGAGGAAACCCCATTTTTATCAATATTTCACTTGTGCATACCTTAAAGTACAAAGAAATTGAATAACTTGCCCTCGGTCATACAGCTGGTGTGATGTAGAGCCAGGACCCAAACCATGCTTATCTGATTCTCAGCTTCAAGCTTTTAACCATCATGTGGTACTCTCTGGAAGACTGGCAAATTTCACACTCTGCAAGATAAAGCTGTCTCAGACCATCTAAATTCCACATCAACCAAGGCAGAGACATCCATCCAGGATATCACTGAGATGCACAGTCTTCGGTGTTGTCAAAGAAAAACGGGAGAAGCTTGGACAATACTAGTAACGCTTGTGTCTGTGTCATCTTTGGAAAGCCTTGTCTTCACTACAAGTGTGCCTTTTCTTCTTCCATCAGGAGAGCAGAGCTACCTAGTGAGAAGTAAATGACCCCAGCTATAGCTTTCAGGTACATCTCACTGCAGTGCTGACACCGGGACGTATTTTCATTAAAGCACTCTTACTTGGACCCAGCCTACCTCCTGGAATCTCTGTTCAGTATCTGGTAACAGCTGCCGTCAGCCTGGCCTCACTCTCCTTTTAGGAACAGCTGCCAGGGATGACCCCCTCCAGCCTGGGGGGTAGTGGGGGCAGAGGGAGGAGTGACTTTCCAGCAAGGTTGTTTCTCCAAAGGCGCCTTACCCTTAGCAGCTGCCAAAGACTTGTCATTTGTGACGTCTAGATCAGGTCCCTCTAATAATCACTTCTCTTGATCCTCACTCAGTAACAGAAAATGTAGAAGCCTGAGCCTTGTGTAGTCAGGATAAGAGCTGACACAGACACCTTCCAGGTCATAGGGTTATAATAGTCACAAAGAACAAAGAGCCTTGCTAAGATTCCAAACGAGGGCGTAGGGGCTCAGCCATCTGTAACAGCTGAAAGGGATATTTGGAAAAACCAAATCTCTGAGGAATAACTGAGATTTATTTTCTTGTGTAAGCAGATACTTAGAATCTAAGTGGTAACATCACTGGATTTAAATTCTGTGCCATTCAGCACTTGGGAAGTAGTTTTGTTAATACTAAACAATAAAATTCACTTGGTCACTGGGAAGGCAATTTAATATAGTCACAACTTCATAGAATTTTTTCTAGGGAAAATTTGTAGGTTTTTTAAAAATTTTATTTGAGAGAGAGAGTGAACGAGAGAGAGAGAGAGCATGAACGGGGAGGGGCAGGGGGAGGGGCAGCGGGGAGACTCCCCGCTAAGCAGGGAGCCCGATTCAGGGCTCCATCCCAGGACCCCGGGATCACATCCTGAGCCAAAGGAAGACACTAACTGACTTAGCCACCCAGGTGCGCCGAAAATTTATAGTTTTGCAAACACATGATTATTTTCCACAAAAATTATTTTTTTTATTCCATAAAGTTTTTTAGTTAATAGCAATCCTCTTTGCATTTCAAATTCCTCACATTGATAAGAGACAAACTGTATAAGAAATAATCCAAAGCAATCATTTTGGACAAGAAGCATGTTTTGATATCATTTTCTCTTCAAAAATATTTTTTAAAGTGTAAGAAATATTACAGTAAAAATGATACATAATTAGTATTTCCTGGGCACCGGTCTTTTTAAGGCTTTATAATAGTACTAACAGTTGGTGAGGTTGGAGATCAGGGTCAACGTATCAGCTTTTACAAGTTCATAAATGCAATTAGTCCTCCTTATCAGTCCTCTGAGACTGATAAGCAAGAACATTCTTTATTAATTTACAGTGAAAAGTCCAACTGCCAAAAGGACCAAGGGATTCATGTCATTTGCTATAGCTATGTTTCCTTCCAAATAGGAGATTCAGTTTTTTACAAACTGAATAGAGATCAGCAGTCTTCTTCCTGAGTATAAAATTAAAATCAAGGAATTGAGTAGAAGTCAATGAGCCCAAACTCTGGTGACCTCACATATTCCCCCGTACTCCAGACCCAGGGCCTTGTCAACCAGAATACCCTCGGAAACCTGTCCAGGAGTTAAAGAAGCCCTCACCACCGGTGCTATTTTTCCTGGATTCCAGGAAAAGCAATCTCGTAGTCCATTGGGACAGCTTCCAAGGTGTGACTTCTCTTATACTAGTTGTGTTTAGGATGGTTGCTTTCTGGAGATACAGAGTAAATTACAGGGCAATGTGCTAAGAACAATGTCTGACATAGCTATATATTGGGCATGAATATTATTTTCAAGGAGATTATAATCTGTGGGGGTATGGGAATATGGGAGGTAAAATATATACTATATAAATATTGGCTCAAGATGTCACTCACATTTCCTAGCTCTCCATATGGTAATAATAGAATTAAAATAACCATCTCCAAATTATTTCTCTGGCCCTATCTTCTCCCATTCTATCCAAGCTTTGGCTCCAATTCATTCTGAAAACCCTTTGAAATGTTTCCCATGAGCTCTATGCACTTCTCTTGGCTACTACAGGACACCCACTGTTTTCCTTCCCTCCTGTTCATGCCTGCTATGGTGATATCTGCCATTAGCATCCAAAAAGCCACTGGGACACAGATGTCCACAAAAGACACTGCTCCCACCACCATCCACCAGTGTCGGTGCAGAGGCTGCCAGCACTGTGCCCATTGTGGAGAGTCTGCCCTCAACCACTTCCCACATCAGTGCCACTGATCATTTCTTTAGCCCTCCCACCCTACAACTGATGGCCTGAGCCTATGGGAGCTGCGCCAGCAGAGAGGCCATTGGTAGAGTTGGAAGTTCGAGGACTTGCGCGTCACAGAGTTCTGGGTGGGAATGCCAGCTCTGCCATTACCTACCTGCAAAGTCTTTAAGCATTTTCCTTCACTTCCATGAGTCTCCATATCTGGCCTCATCTGTCCTATAGGGATTAGGTTTCTCTGAGGATTAAATAGAATAATGTAAGTGAAGTATCTACCACAGTGCCTGGCATATGATGGGTATAAGTAGCCGCTATTATTGTCTGTTTCCTTTAATATATCCTAATCACTTCCCCCATCCGGCAGGCACCGTGCTGTGTGCCAAGTCTAAAAGATGAAGAAGCTTCTGTATCTGGGAGTTTTCTATCCAGTAACGGGAGTCAGCATGTAAATAATGTGACAAAGTACTATAATTGCTATTAGAATTCCGTGTTTCTGCTATTCTTGTCCTTACATGAGATAAGATATGACATTCCAGCAAAGGTACAGTGGACTTGCTGGGGGAGTTCAGAGGAAGGCACATCCCCTTCTGGGTTCGGGGGTTAATGAGAGAGTGACTGACACTTGTCAGCAGAGTGTTTGTTGTGTTTGTCTCTAGTTTTCTTCTTTCAGCACCCCACCGTGTGTGTGATTTGGAATAGGAGACCAAACCTGAAATGAATTAAATGATGGAGAATTCAGGTAGATGTTTAGAGTTGCTTTGATTAACTGATCAACACCTCATTCTCGGGGCGCCTGGGTGGCACAGCAGTTAAGCGTCTGCCTTCGGCTCAGGGCGTGATCCCGGCGTTGTGGGATCGAGCCCCACATCAGGCTCCTCCGCTATGAGCCTGCTTCTTCCTCTCCCACTCCCCCTGCTTGTGTTCCCTTTCTCGCTGGCTGTCTCTGTCTCTGTCAAATAAATGAATAAAATCTTCAAAAAAACCCAAAAAACCTCATTCTCAAAATATCAGAGAACCTGCTTTCAAAAGGTTTCTTTCCTTTTGATGGTATTTGTGTTACCCACTAGATAGAAAAGATATAACTCATATATACATTGGAGTAGGAAAGTGGATGCTGTATCTCAAATTGTGTTCCTGAATCCCACCGCCATCTGGGATCAGCCATTCATAAAAGATTAAATGCGAGGCAGGCACATATCTGAAGTACATATGTGTCAGTCTCTCCCATCTGTTTTAATTTTGCTGAAAATAATAACAGCTTTCTTTACCCACTCACTTGACTCTGTGCTAATTCTTTTAATGTTCATTAGCTAGAAGTAGTCTGTCGTGGTTAGCTAGTGTTTCAGAATCCCACCAAGATTAGCTTTAATTGAATCATTAGAAATTTTCTTGAAAGGTGTATATTTGATTGATTGGGCTAGAATCACTAAAATGTTCATTGATGCTTACAGTGGGAAATTTATACTGTAATTTGACATGACATTGGTTTGCACAGTTCGGAGGTAAGCAACGTGCCTTTCTGAAGCAGAATACCTTTCCCATTGCACAATTCTTTAATTTTTAAAAAATCAGTAAGTTTTATATTCAAATCTATTATGTTCTTTGTTCTCTTTTTCTGCAATTCTTAATCATATTACCATACGATTACCATGTCCCTCAGCTTCTCCATCCCTCTCCAACCTCCCTACCCCCTAAATAAAACCTCTCTTGCCCTAGGCAAATAAATTTCACCTTGTACTGAGGCGGAAAGTAAATTAATACAATAATATAAGTCAGGGTAACCTGGGAATATCATCTAGATGAAAATTATAGTTGATTAAAAGAGGTAACTCTTAAATTTAAAAATTGCTCTCAGAAGTCGCCATGGAAACATGAGGCCAGTATTATTGTTTTTCCTGGTAATACACAAAGAACTGTATATGCTTGGTAAGTGAACTTGAGCAAATATAATACCCATGACCCTGAATATTTCACAGGGTTGGCTACTTATCACCATTTCAATATGTCTGTCACTTAAAGCAATCAAGTGTTTTGGAGTGCAGAACTTCAACTGAAATAGCTCTCAGTTGAGTACTTTTGTTGATAGATATGTGGGTAATGGACAGGGGACTGAATACATTTTCCATAGTATGAAATCCAGGCAACCAGTGCTGCCTTTTTGTTTTAGATGCCCACTTACAGCGGTGATTATGCCCCAGACTTACATGAAGACTCTTTTATAATCAAAGCCTTTGTAGATATCATTCACGTTTTATCAATGAACTAATGTCCTGGGAGGTAAAAAATTAAACCAACTGACATCAAATCTGGGCTTCTGACCTTCATTAAAATCATTCACTATTTCTTCTCATCTTGTGTGGCAGCTTTTCTCTGTTTAAAAGGCTTTAATTTGCAGAACACATGGCAATAACAATTCAGTGCAGAAAAATGCTAAGAAGACTCACAGGCTAAATGTAGAGAGAACACCTCTCTGAATCCCCCAATTCAATTCCAATGCTTTTCTCTGATCACTCTGAGCCCATACTGAGTTAAAAAGTTGGTGACTTTGGGGACCTACAATGTCAGAGGTGGAATGAAGGAGTAGATAATTATTAGGATGTGATCCCAAGAGATTTTTCCAGATAGTACTTAGAAAGAAAACATTCTTTACTATTGAAATGAAGAAGCAGACTGTTACCTACAGTGACACCACCTGGTGGCTTTGTTGTTAATGTCACTGTATATTTATTAAGCACATACAATGTAGCAGCTAGGCACTCTCTAAAGTGGACCCAGCTTCATCTTGATGGACTCAAAATATATTGCCAACTGGCAAAAATGCTGAAAATAAATGAAAGGACTGCTCTGTTGGAAATATGTGGTTCCTATAAGATTCTTTTTCTTACCCCAAACCCTAGACATGTTTCATTTCATTTAGATAAAGAAATCACAAAAATTTTAGACAGGAGCAAAAAAACCAAACCAAAACAAAACAAAAAACACAACTGTTACATGGTTGGACCAATGTGGGCAAGTTTCAGATTATAAAATGCTTGAGGAAAGGAATTTACTCTTATTTCTGTATTATCTCCAGTTCTTACATTGCTCAAGATAGCACAAAAGAGAGTGTTGAGACTGAAAGCTTCCATCCAAAAGTCCTGATGATTCTAAACAAAATATTGGCAAATTAAGTGCAACAATATACTGAAAAAGATAATATATCACAATTGAAGGGGAGTAGGAATGCAGAATATTTTAACGTTAGAAAATTGATCAGGGCAATTTACCACATTAACAGAAAAAGGAGAAAAACATCAGATAAACACCTGTCAGTGTAGTAAAAGTATTTGGTAAAGCTCAATGTCCATTTGTGATTTAAAAAAAAAAATCCCTAGCAAACTAAGACAACAACTCCATTAATCTGATACAGATTATCTGCAAAATCTATATGGCAAACATCATTTTAATAGTGAAATATTGAAAGCTTTTTTCCTTATAGTGAGAACAAGACAAATAAACCTGCTATCTCCCCTTCTATTCAACATTGGGCTGGAACTCCTAGCTGGTGCAATAAGGGAAGAAAAAGACATTAAAGTGTAGTCGACACATGGCCTACTAATGATGTTCACACCCTAATTTCTGGGATCTGTGAATATCTTACCTCACATGGCAGAAGCCACTTTGCAGGTATAATTATGCCACAGACATTAAGATAGGTGGTAGGTTAGTTGGATATGCATATAGGGAGAAATGAATTTTTGTTCTACCTCACACCATATACAGAAGTTGAGAGGGATTGGTGAAGAGTATAAGGTCAACATACAAAAAACAATTGTATTTCTATATATCACTAACAAAAACAAATAAATAAAAATTTAAAAATACACCATTTACAAAAGATACTTTAATTTCTATTGACATCGAAAATATATAAAATGCTCTTTTCATAAAAACTACAAAACATTATTGAGAAAAATGAGAAGCTACCTAATAAATACTCTCACTCCTACCATATACAAGATTAATATTTTAAAAATCAGTTGTTTTTCTATATCCCACTTATGACAAATAGAAAATGAAATTTTAAAAAGATACTACTTACAAAAAATTATAATTTTCAATAACAAAAAATATTAAGTGCCCATACTGTAAAGCTATAATATATCATGGGGGAAATTTAACTCTGCTTCAATAAACAGAAAAACGTATTTTCTTCACTAATTAAAAGATTCAGTACTATAAAGATAACAACTCTCTCCAACTCATCAAAATCCCCGTAGGGCTTTGTATATGTGTGTATATTGAAAAGCTGATTTAAAATTTTATGTGGAAATGCAAAGGGCAAAGAATACACAAGGCAATCTTGGAAAAGGAAAAGCCTGGGTACACTTTCAGATATCAAAATTTATTATAAAAGCTAACATAATGAAAACAGTATGATGCTGGAGCAAAGGTAGATAAAAATATATTAACATTAAAATTTTTCATCATTAAAAGACACCATTAAGACAGTGCAAAGGCAAGCTTCAGTGTGCAATACGTTCACATGAAAAAGTAGAATATATAAATAACTCTTACAGAATATATAAAGAAACCTTAAAAACCAATAAGAGAAAGATGAGCAACCAATAGAAAAATGGACAAAAAAATCTGAACAGGCACTTCATAATAAAGGATAGCCAATAAACATGAAAAGTTGCTCAATGCTATTAGCCGTTAAGGAAATGCAAATTAGAACCACAAATGTATGTATGTGTGTTCTGTTGCTGCTCTAACGAATTACCCCAAATCTGGTGACTTAAAGCAACATAAATCTATTACTTTACAGTTCTGTAGGTTAGAAGTCCAACATAGGTCTCCTTGCACTGAAATGAAGATGTTGATAGCATGCCTTACTTTCTGGAAACTCAGGGAAGAATCTATTTCCTTTTCTTTTTAGCTTCTGGGGGCTGCCCTAACTCCTTGTTTTTTTCCTCCTCTTCCTCTGTTTTCAAAGCCAGCAACGTTGCATCTCTCTGACACTTCGTTGTCACATGTGTCTGTGACTACAGCTGGGAAAGGTTCTCCACTTTTATGACTCCTGCGATTAGACTAGGTCTACCCAGATAATCCACAACAATCCCCCCCATTTTAAGATCCCATCTGTAAATTCTCTTTTGTCAAATAAGGTAATATGTCCACAGGTTCTGGGAATAGAGTGTGGACATTTTGGGGAGCCATATTTCTGTCTACCACATTATGCCTGAACTTCACACCCACCAAAATGGCCAAAGAAAAAGAGAATACTGGTAAGAAAATATTGGTAAGGATGTGGGACAATATAACTCTCATGTACTGCTGCTGAGAGTAAGACACTTTGTCTCCATTGCTGTCACTGCCTTCTGCTTGTCATCTTATTATTATTATTATCATTATTATTATTTTATTTATTATGACTATTTTGGCCTTCATTTTGAAAGAGATTTTCACGGGTTATAGAATGCTGTTTTGACAACTTTTTTTATTTTAGTACCTTAATAATGTCACTCCATGGTCTTCTGGTTTGTATAATTTCTGATGAGAAATCTGCTATAATTCTTTATTCCTCTGAATATAATGTTTCTTTTTTTCCCTCTGGCTATCTGAAAGATTTTCTCTTTAACTGTGGGTTTCAGCTGTTTGGCTAGCATGTATGTGCATATCTTTCCTCCTCTTTGGCATTTATCCTGCTTGAAGTTCCCTGGATTTCCTGGATGTGTGGTTTGATATATTTTTCTTTTTAATTTTGGAAAATTCTGATATTTTCCTGGCTCTTTCTTCATCTTTTGGGACTTCAATTACATATGTTACACTGTTTGAGTAGCTCTTGATACTTTGTTATTTTTTCTTCATTTCTTTTTTTTAATAATATTTTTTATTATATTATGTTAGTCACCATACAGTACATCCCTAGTTTTTGATGTAAAGTTCCATGATTCATTACTTGCGTATAACGCCCAGNAGTTTTTGATGTAAAGTTCCATGATTCATTACTTGCGTATAACGCCCAGTGCACCATGCAATATGTGCCCTCCTTCATACCCATCACCAGCCTATCTCATTCCCCCACCCCCCTCCCCTCTGAAGCCCTCCGTTTGTTTCCCAGAGTCCATAGTCTCTCATGGTTCATTCCCCCTTCTGTTTACCCCCCCCTTCTTCTTCCCTTTCTTCTCCTACCAATCTTCCTACTTCTTATGTTCCATAAATGAGTGAAACCATATGATAATTGTCTTTCTCTGTTTGACTTATTTCACTTAGCATTATCTCCTCCAGTCCCATCCATGTTGCAGCAAATGTTNTTTCTGATAGCTGAGTAATATTCCATTGTATATATGGACCACAGCTTCTTAATCCAGTCATCTGTTGAAGGGCATCTCGGCTCCTTCCATGATTTGGCTATTGTGGACAATGCAGCTATGAACATTGGGGTGCATATGGCCCTTCTCTTTACTACGTCTGTATCTTTGGGGTAAACACCCAGTAGTGCAATGGCTGGGTCATAGGGTAGTTCAATTTTTAACTTTTTAAGGGACCTCCACACTGTTTTCCAGAGTGGCTGTACCAACTTGCATTCCCACCAACAATGTAGGAGGGATCCCCTTTCTCCACATCCTCTCCAACAATTGTTGTTTCTTGCCTTGTCTATCTTTGCCATTCTAACTGGCGTAAGGTGGTATCTCAGTGTGGTTTTGATTTGAATTTCCCTGATGGCTAATGATTTTGAACATTTTTTCATGTGTCTGTTAGCCATTTGTATGTCTTCATTGGAAAAGTGTCTGTTCATATCTTCTGCCCATTTTATGATTTGTTTATTTGTTTCTCGTGTATTGAGTTTGAGAAGTTCTTTGTAGATCTTGGATACCAGTCCTTCATCTGTAGTGTCATTTGCAAATATCTTCTCCCATTCCGTGGGCTGCCTCTTAGTTTTTTTGACTGTTTGTTTCCTTGGCTGTGCAGAAGCCNTGCCTCTTAGTTTTTTTGACTGTTTGTTTCCTTGGCTGTGCAGAAGCCTTTTATCTTGATAAAGTCCCACAAGTTCATTTTTTCTTTTGTTTCTCTTGCCTTTGGAGATGTGTCATGAAAAAGGTTGCTGTGGCCGATGTTGTAGAGGTTGCTGCCTATGTTCTCCTCTAGGATTTTGATGGATTCCTGGCTCACATTGAGGTCTTTCATCCATTTGGAGTTTATTTTTGTGTATGGTGTGAGAGAGTGGTCAAGTTTCATTCTTTTGCATGTGGCTGTTCAATTTTCCCAGCACCATTTATTGAAGAGACTGTCTTTTATCCACCAGATGTTTTTTCCTACTTTATCAAAGATTAGTTGCCCAAAGAGCCGAGGGTCCATTTCTGGGTTCTCTATTCTGTTCCATTGGTCTATGTGTCTGTTTTTGTGCCAGTACCATGCTGTCTTTGTGATCACAGCTTTGTAGTATAGCTTGAAATCTGGCAACGTGATGCCCCCAGCTTTGTTATTTTTTCTTTCACTACTTTTTATCCTCTGTGTTTCCATTTGGATCATTTCTATTGACCTATTTTCAAGTTCACTGGTTTTTTTCTTCCATGGTATTCAGTCTGCAGGTGAACCTGTCAAAGGAATTCTTCGCCTCTGATAGAATTTTTTCCTAGTATTCCCATTTAACTCTTTTTATAGTTTTTATCTCTCTGCTGAAATTCCCCATTTGTTCATGCATTTTTTTTTTACCTTTTTTACGGAATCATTTCATATGTTGATCTTAGGTATTTTGCAGTCCATGACTGATGATTTCACCATCTGGGTCATCCATCTTTGAGTCTTATACTATCATCGATCTTTGAGTCTTATACTATATTGCTTTATCTCTTGAAAATAGGTTGGGGGGGGGTTCTTGCTTTTTTATGTCTCTCATAGTTTTGGAATGAATAATTAGAGTTTTGTGTGGGAAAACAGTAGAGACTGAAGTAAATAATACTCACAGCTGGAAATGGGTAGCCCTCCTCTTCTCAGTGTTAGTGTGGGTGTATATCAGAGCTGAGGGGGGTTTGAGTCTGTTGTTGCCATGGTTATCTTCAGGCCATCAGAGGCTTCACATTCCTGTACCTTGCCCTGGGGTGCTAAAGGTTTTGCTCAGTGTTCATGCCTCACTCTCATCTTTCGCTGTCCCTGCATGCTGGTTCCACAAAAGTGGTCCTTTTCCATGCTCTCATCTCTTTCTCAGCACTACATTGCTATTGCTTGTTACTTGGTACTAGGCTTGTTGTAGGGCTCTCTGTTGCTCACGCTCAGCTTCAGTGTTAAGCAATCCCTATACACCAGGGTCTTGGGGGTGGGCGTTCTCAGCATTCCTGCTCCCCTACTCTGTGACAAACTCTGCCTTGTATCTGTGGTGATTTTTGAGTAGAAGAGAGATCCTACCCTTCTTAGCCTGGTAGCAGAACTCTGCTTTTTATAGATAAGATGTAGGTGTGAAGGGATTGTCTGCCCTCCCCAGGAGCAGAGGATTTTTGCTTCTACTCTACCCTTACAAGGAGATTGCTTTTATTTCTGTTTCTTTACCAGAAATAATGGTGTATTGCCTGGGTCCTAGGTATGGAAGTGTTGCTGCCCCTATCCCAATGGCTTAAGGTTTTTGTTTTTTATGTGAGAAGGATCCAAGGAAATAGACAGTGTTTCATGCTTGTCTTGGAGCAGAAGCCAATCACCTCCTCCATACCTGCTCCACTGAGGGGAGTTCTCCTGGGTCCGCCACCCTTTGCATAGTCTTGTTCATGAGAACCGCTAGAGACTCATGGTAAAGACCTTTCAGGCTGAGTACAAACTCCTTTTTTGTCTAAGGTTCCTAACTGTTCTGAAAGATGGTTTGGTCTTTAAGAATTCATGAACAATTTGAGTTGGTATCTTCTTATCTGCTTTTTTATGAAGGTCACAACTTTCACCCATAGATGAAATAGTTGTTGTCCCATCTCTCCTTGGATGGTCTTCTTCCTCCTTGTAATTCAGTTTATTTAGTTGCCTCGCAACCTCAGCTCTCTGATGAGCTCAGGAAAAGCTATGATTTTTTTAGACCATCTTTTTTCTTACTGTTAGTATAGAAGCAATGTCCTTTTGCAGCTTTCAAAATTCTAAGTGGAAGCAGAACTATAAAATCACTTTAGAAAACTGTTTGGCAGGATCTGTTAAAGCTACAGCAATGCATTCCCATGTCCCAACAGTTCTGCACCTATGTATACACTCAACGGAAATATGTATATCTGAGTACCAAAAGACACACAAAAAATGTTCCTGAAGGGCTATTTGTAACAACCCCAAATTGCTAATTACCCAGTGCCATTCTGCAGTAGAACTGTAAAATATATCATTGTGTATTTACAGTGACATACTATAAATCAAGTAGAGAATGAGTGATTTACAGCTACGCGTATGAACATGGATTAATCTCACATACATAATGTTGAGTAGAAGAGATCAGAAAAGAATACATTCTTTATGATACCACTTAAAAAGAGCTCAAAAATGAGCAAAACCCATCTCTGGTGTTAGAAGTCAGAATAGTGGTTACTCTTGGAAGAGCTTAATGATAAGGAGGCATGAGAAGGACTTCTGAATTCCTAGTAATGTGTTTCTTGACTTGTGTGCTGGTCACATAAAATTCTTGCTATTAGGTGGTGCCTCTGGGTCAAGGTATTGTTTTTCTGTTAAGCCAAAAATTACTTTCCTTGGAGGAAACATATTACTATCTGCTGGCCTCTTAGCTCAGAGAGAGCAAAAGCTTAAGAAAATGAGAAATAGGACAGATAAATTTTACTTTGTGAGGGAGAACTTGAGTGGCCAAAGGCCAACGTGAGTATTGAGTGGATGAAGGATTCTTGGTCCAGAGAACTACCGGTCTTCCCAGTTCTACCTCAGGTTGATACTACCTGGGACTGTATCTGTTCCATATTCTGTGGCCTCAGAACATCTACTATAGCATCCGTACAGAAGGTATTCTGTAAGTGGTGCTTTAACCAAAGAGTTACTAGAACTATTATTTTAGAAGAGCCCTGCAAATATCCATATGGCCTTATACTCATCAGGAAACTGTCATATGTCAAACAGAAATTCCCCAGTGGTTAACAACGAGAAACTGGAAGTAGCTAGTGGGCAAGATCACGTATCTGCTTCCAGGATCATTGTGGGCATAATTTATTTCCCACTTATTGATTTATATCAGAACAGCCTCATTACCTGAGTGGTAGGCACAAGGATAATCTTCATTTTCTACTCATAAAAGACTTCCATTATCTTTTTGCTTAACTATCTAGACTTTCATTTTAAGAGGATATGTTTCTTTTCACTGGTAGTAGCTATTAATGCTTGATGTGGTTCTGCCTTTGAACCGGAATTGGTTGATGACTTTTTTCATTGAGGTGGAGTTGTTAGCACTTGCTCTGATACTCGGAAGTTCAGTCATTGAGTTTTCTTAGCATCTTAGCAAGACAAACACTTTCTCTCAAATCTTTGTTGGCCATGAAATTTAGGTAAACCTATGTTACTTCATGTATTGTAGGATTTTTTTGTGTGTTTCACCTCAGGTACCTGATGTTATCAACTTCTCAAGGAATTTCATTAAATGTATAGATTGCATATAACTTCAGACAGCGAGCTTCAACATAATTGTTTTCACATCCATTTCAAGGTTTGAGTCTTATATATTCAGTGTGTCCTACAGCTGGCCCTGTTGTGACCTGACATATCTTTTCTCCTTTCCCTCTACCTATACATTGCCAGAATATGAAGATATGTGTATTGTGGAAGATAGAATTTGAGAAGTCCTTGCTAAACTAGTTCTTGAGTAACATGTTAACATGTTACCCATTAACAATATGTTATATAGACAGTTGTATAAGTCAATAATACTGGGTAAGATTTTGATCTGATTAGTATGTATGATTATTCACCCTTTTCCAACATAAGTACTCATGTCAATATTTAAAGTATAGCAGTATCGGTAGAACTAGATTATAGTTAGGGAATAGAATAGAAAGATGGGAGGGGTATAATTAACTACCCTAGTCCACGTTGTTTTCTAATTATAAATAATACGTGCTTAATTGTAGAAGTTTCAGAAACGTCATAGAAATTTTATAAAAAGAAAATTGAAATCCCGTATAATTCCACCATACAAAGATAACCAGTGTTTAAATTTTGGTCTATTTTCTTCCAGTCTTTATTCCCACATGTATGCAAATGTGTGTGGATGTGTGTTTGTATGCCAGAGTCTGCTTTAACTGTCTTAAGGTCTTCAAAACAACAATAACAGCAAACCTGGAAATCATAAAAAAGGAATTAATTTAGATTCTTAGGAGTGGGGCAATCAGGCATCAATTTAATTTAAACTTCAGCGCAAGGAATCTCTTATTTGGAACTTGGCTTAAAGAGACAAATTGGGGCCATCTGGTTTTAATCCCCCCTTTACCAGCTGAGCCCAGCCGCTCACCTTCTCCCTAATCTGCACTTCCTGTGCTTTTTGGCAGAGTGGCACACACCCTGGAGTGATTACCAAACCAAATTCATGCTTCTGAAGTCTGCTTGTAATTAATAACTCCCGACAGAACATGAGTCTTCTGTAGACTTGGAATCTTGCCTAATTTTCTCTAAGATAAGTAATTAGATGCTGAGAACTGATAAGGCTTTTTCCTCTGAGCATCTGCCAAACAGCCTGCATCTGTAATGTGGGTAAGATGATTAAAATCTGAGAATGGCTGGAGGTTTTCTCATGTGTCACAACACTGACACAACACTGAAGATATTTATTTGTACCCCATCCCCCAAGCTCAACCCTTCCCAAAACAAAAAAAGATTTAAAATGGATCAAAAAAAAGCTATACCTAGTTTAGATGGCTTGGTTAGCATCTGTTTTCTATTTTATCCTTCATTCAATTCACACATTTTCTATGCAGTCAAATTAAATGTGAAGTATGGGTTTCTCACTAGTTATGAACACTACAAAGTTGATGATGCTATTTTCTCTGGAATTTAGTCTATATACTCTGGATTCATGTTTACTAAACTCCCTTGTAAGAATATATTGGGGTGCTGCCATCATGGGCCTTCTGTTTGGCAATTTGTCTTGCTGTTATGAAGTTCTAAGTCAGAGCTCTATACTGCCTAGGTGATAAGCCTTTCCAAAGGTTCAAAGGGAGTAGTTTTCTCTTACCTACTTTGTTTCATTTTCTTAAAGCAGGATTTCTCAACCTTGGCACTATTAACATTTTGAATATGATAATTTTTTATTGTGGGGGGCTATCTTGTGTATGTACGGTGTTTAGTAGCATCCTTGGCCTCTACTCACTATGCAACCAACACCCCCTCTAAGTCTTGACAATCAAAAATACCTCCAGTCATTTCCAAATGTCCTCTGGAGGTTCCAGTCATCCTTGTCGAGAACGTCTCGCCTACAGAATAGTATTCCCATCTCCGAGGTGACAGTAAGATAAAGTAGGTATTTGTTTATTGGTGAGAGTTAGCTGGGAATCCAAGCTAGTACTGTTCATTCATTCATCTCAACAAAGTTACTATTAAGTAGTTCAGAACGCACCTCTGGGGAGCAATGGGTTGAACACATATTCTGATGTAACTAAACTGGCATCTCCTAGTAGCTTGATTGGTAGAAGCTTATAGTTTTGAAAAGGTTGTGTCCTGCTGTTTATGTGTTATCGGTACTTTAAAGACAAGGAAGGGAGGCATTTGGATAAGTTGACACGTGGAGGTGCTTGTCCCAGGGCTCAGCTCTGCCTCCGAGAGCGCTATGCTCTTGCAGAGCCCAAACACAGCTAGGAATAACCAAAGTTTATTTATATAACTTTCAATGGGCAAGACATTTCAAAAAATAACCTGGTGGCTAGCCAACAGAAGAAGGCTCAAATTTAATTGGCCCAAAGTATTTGGGGAGAAGGGTGTTAATTGCAACAAATGATTTGAAATGAAGGAAAAGTACAACGCTCTGTTATTGGTGGTCAAGGAGTATCCTGGCCAAGATACAGAGAGAGGCTTCTGGATTAGTTTAGGAGGAAAAGTCATTCATGTTAAAATAGAAAAATCACCCCAGAAATCTTCTTTCTTTCCTGATTAAACCACTGCTAAGGGGAAATTCCTTTTTTTTTTTTTTTTTTTTGCTAACGTGAAATTCTTAAGGTCATAATTCAGAAGAGCATCTGGTTATCCTAAGGTGTATATAAAGCTTGAAAATTTGAGGCATATTTGAAAAGAAAATAAAAAAGTTAAATAAGCAATGAGAATGTTCCCATAATAGTATGGAACTTCAATATTAGCATGTGGCTGTGTGGCTCCTGGAGCAGGGCAAAGCAAGGCTTTCTTGCAATCATGCACAGATTTAGAAGTCCCCACTCGCCCTCCATAGTGGTGTCTTGTGAACTCATAAAGGTTCTGGAAAAATACTTTGCACATAAATTTTTAGAGGATGAAAAATCTTTAATGATTGGATACATGAAAATAAATGTATTTAGAAGAGTACAATATATAAAATAAATTGTCATAATTTGCAGGAAATCCATATAAAATATTTGTTCATATAGCTACGAGTAAGATTTAAGATTTGAGTTTTTGAAGGAATAGCAAAAAGTGTCTAAAGACATTGAGTGTATGTATGTTTTCTCATAGAATCAGATATTTTTTAGTTCCAGAGGGCATTTGTTATAAGCATTCAAAAAATTCACTAAAGTCGCTCTCAAATTTTTACCTCTTATCCTTTTACCCCACCCTCAGGGACTCTTTTGGAAAAGGTTGCAAGTCCTTCTCTACTAATTTCCTGTAAAGCATGCTGAGTATCTCTGTTGTTACTAGAAACATTGTGGCACTAGTCCTATAAGATAAGAAAAATTTTTTTCCATTAATTTATACTGGTTATAAGTAAAGTGAAAAAACCATTTAATTACTCAAGTGATCACTCTGAGCTCAATGTATATATTTCCCTAGAATAGTTAAGGCAAAATTTTAAAATCCAAGTAGATAGTGAGATGCCATATGATTTTGTGTCCACTCACATTTATAAAGGATTGCATTTTGGTTATCATCTTAAAATAGCAAATCTAGATACTTTATTTACCAACTGAAAATAAGTATTTAAAGAAAATTTTAATAATCTTCTAGAGATATTCATAGATAGCCATAAATACTTTTTTAAAAAAATAAGGGTTATCTTTTTATTCATTTCTTTCTTGCAACTTGAAATTCCCCCTTTTTTTT